>NC_084918.1:4430868-4730868 GCF_949316345.1 Pungitius pungitius | reverse complement strand
AGTCATTCTCTAGAGCACTCCATCAAACTGTCTGAGCTTGACTTGAGACACCAAACGGGACGCGTCCGAGTCTAATAATAAAAAGGCACCCCTCGAACCGAGGCCTGAGCGGACGCCGTCACGACGTCACGACGTCACGACGCACGTCCCCTTCCCCTCGGCTCCATGATCTACACGGCGTGATGGTTGCTTTGCGTACGTCTCCGTTTGGCTCCGGTTGGCCTCCGGTCTCGCAGAGCTGAAAAGAAGCGGGGCATTGTTTTGTTTTGTTGCCGCCGGGGAGGAAAAAAAAAAAAAAGAGAAACCTGACAGCAAGGAAACTCGAAACAACGTGCTAAGAAAAGGTGAGAAAGTGACACAAGGGGCCGAAACTGTGTGTCGGTGTTTCATGGAAGTAGCCTTGAATTTCAAGGTCGAAGCAGTGGGAAATTTAAACTTTAGGCAAGCCGAAAAACTAGCCTTAGTTGTCCCTCCTTTTATGGGAATGTAAATGAAAAAACAGTAAACCTTGCGGCTGCCCCGTAATCTAGACACTATCTGAAAAGGTTTGAAAACGAATGCTGTGAAGGAGCTTTTGAGCTCAAGCCTGTCACTACTGGGCAGGCTAAAACGGAAAATGCCGCTAAATGCCTACTCGGATTTTCATGTAGAGAGACTGCTGAAATATTAGTCAAATATTTTCACACCGGGGACATATTTCACTTTTATTAACGCTGGCAGCACCACTGGAACTCATTTGGGGAACTGGCGTGAAGCAGAAAGGTAAAATACTTACTACAACATTGAAAATGTCAGGTTTTACAAGAGTACTTTCCATTATTCTGACGGGAGCCTGGGGAGGAGCCGCTCACTCGCACAGCAGTGCCGTCCGCAGCGGAGCATCTACGCAAACAAACTGAAAAGATGATTTTTCCCACATTCTCTTGAATAAGAAGACCAAAAACCCAACGACACAACAAAAGGTAAACTGGTCGTAGAGGTGGCCAAAGAGCACCATTGTTATGAAAAGAAACTTTTCAAGAACACCTGATGACGAGCGTAAGGGAACTGAGGTTTATTTTCAGATGCACAGAAACTCCACGACTGAAAGTAGTGGTACCGGTACCAGTGGTACCAGCAGCATTGCCAGCAGCCTGAAAACTTCCCTTTCGACCGAATGCCGCGTACATCTTGTGTGACGAAATCTTCCATCGACTGCCGAGCGGATTTGAAGTGTAGAAGTGCCTCGCCCGTATAATCCACTCCTCCGTGAATAAAGAATAAACGGATTCCCTGCACGGTTGCAAATACAGCCACTCCTGCCTAGCTGTCATTACCTTTACACTGTCGCTTCTTTTCTCTCTTTTTTTTAAATTTTTTTATAAATACTCATAGAACTTCTCTTCTGGGCTTCTTTCCATTTTGGTCAAATGGTGCGCTTATCAGACGGAGCGTAGAAAGCAGGTTTCCTTCAACTTCAAACTGCCGAGCTCCGAGAATAGCTCGGCTTAAGAGAAAAAGCGTCCTGTGTGTCACGGGCTTTACAGGATATTTCCAGCAGTAGGACTCTAATAATCTCAACTGTGGCTAATTGAGAGTTTGTCAGGCAGATGCGGTGATTAGCGTTGGTGAGCCGTCATTTTGGTCAAACAGGAGAACAAGAACACATTAATTGGGCATAGGCCGCTTTAAGATTCAAATTAAGACTTTTCTTGATTAATGTCACGTCACGGGAACAGAAACCTTGCGGACTAAAGAGTGAGAATGACCTATCGAAAAAATACATTTGTAGATCACATGGTTCTGCGCGCGGCTAATTGCAGCACTTCATCCCTCCCGCCAAAAAACCAGCCCGGGCCTCCTTTGATTGTTCTCTCGTCACTCCTCATTTCACTTTGCCTCGCGGTTCCGTTTGCTCAGAGGCCAGTGAGACGGTTCGAAGACGGATTGGGCCTGAAAACAAAAGTGTGTCCACAAGGCACGCCCCCGCGTCCCTGGACAAAGCGGCCCCTGCTACGTGGCCGTGTGCCGCGGGGAGGCACCACGTCGGGGCAAATGCCCGAGAGGAGTGGACGGACGGGAGAGGGTTGTTTACACTGGGGGGGGGGGGTTAATAAGAGACTGAAGAGTGTCCGCTTGAGCCTCTCCCGCCTCCGTCTGTGCCTGTGTGTGGGCGTGGGACATTTGTCTCGCTCCCCCCCTTCTCATCGACACCAGAGTGACAGAAGAGACGGTCAAACAGGCGACTCCACCTACTCCGTTGTGAAGTTAATGAAACTCAAAGAGGGGGTGAAGTAGGCAGTCATCCAAGACGAAGATCAAATAAAAACTAATAAAACCTTTCCGTAAAGTTTTCTTTCTGTGTTGTTCCACCCGTTTTTTGAGTTGACCTGAAGCAAATGGAGAAAAAAAAAGTCACGTCTTGGCAAAGTTTCCCTTTGGCTTCCGCAGCATCCAACGTCACGACAGGAAGCGTGATTCTCCTCTGTGGATTATCCGTGTCACGGCAAAGCCGACAGCATCCACTGCAGCGAAGGCTGAGGTCTGACATAAGCCTCTACCGGCACACCGGGGAAACACATTAGACACATCGCTGCCTCCTTCAGTACTCTGCAGCCGTTGGGATTTCTTTTGGGTTTCTTTTCTGCTCGATATTTCCTCCAATAGCTAAAAAAAAAAAACCCTGATCCATTTCTATTCAGACCAATTGTGAATATCACATAGGGAAGGACACACAGGCAATGAGTGTGTGAGAGTGATTGATCATTATTATTTTCACCATGAATGACTGATTGCCTAATTAAGGCATGGAAGTGTTGACATTAGCGGCTGGTTTAAAAGTAATTTCACTTTAATTCCAAGAGAAACGCAGTAAGTATAACTGTGTGTGATTCAAGTGGCTTTCCTTCTGCTTATTTTAAGGGTGCCAAATAATCTCTAAGGCATTATAAGTTTGCAGAAATAAAAGGTGCTCAAAATTAGGTCAGTGCACAACAACTAGAAGTCAATTAATAGGACTGAGATTGTATCAGATTATACATTGCAATCATCCCCACCTCTATTAGACTCTAACAGTTTGGGCCGTAAGGACAGTTTCAAGATGCTGAAATGGTGGGAAATAATAATGGAGGTTGAGATCCGGTTTTCACAGCTTATTGAGAACTAAATGCGCGGAAAATCTAGCCATGACGTGACCATGTGAACGAAGTCCAGGTCTTTCTCACTCGTTGGATTATTTTTTTTTTTTTTTACAATCACAAAAAGAAAAATGCCCTTTGAGTAATAATTTCTGTAACTCAGACAGCGGCTGAAATGAAGGTTGGATCAGAGACGTGGCTCAAGCTGGCTCGGGGCCCAATGAGGGAGGACTATGCAGACAGGTCGCGCAGGAGAAACACCTGGTTTCCCCCCCCCCCCTCCACCGAGGTGTGTTTCCACCGAGGTCAATGTCCCATGGCAGCCATCAAACTCCACAGCCGCTGATTTACATCAACTAACACACACGCCACAGATCCGAACCGTAACTGTGATGATGACATCGGACGACTGTACGCATATGGGTGAGGAGAAAACACACAAAAATGATCAAAAGAGTCACATGCTTGCATTTAGACAAACTTAGACTAACTGGCAGCCAAAGCACGAAGCACAAACGGACCACTTGCCCCACCAGCACAGCACAGACAGAACCAGAGAGTGAGGGACATTCGGACGCCGTCAGGGTGCCGGAGGGCGAGGGTGCAGCGCTCATCATTCGTCATTTCTGACGAGACATCCCTCTCTCCGACCGGTTTACCGGTTCACCGCCCCTCCTCGCCCCTCCCCCCCCCCTCCAGCACAGGAGCTGAAGTTGACATACATACCGAAAGAGACACAACAAATGCCACCCAGCCACGAACGCCCTGACTCGCCAAGCGTAGGATTACGAAATCTTCACGTTCCCGCGCTCCTCCGGGATTGGCGGGCTGTTATTTTGTCCGTTGAGCCACGCTTAAAATGTGGGGGTGGGGGGGGGGTCGTTTATATGTCACCATTTAGCTAAAGGTGGTCTAAAAAAGGAGATCATATGGGCGTCGCTATAATTTTGTTCTTGGAGAGGCCCCTCTTTTCCAGATGTAAATCTCCTCGGCAGTGGAAAAAGTTCCAGCGGTGCTGCAGAGCTCCAGACTGGAAAATGAGCTTGTTAAAGGGGGAACAATGCTTGAAATGCAATTTTATTTGCACTGTAGACTCTCAGTTAAAAAGTGATCAATCAAGCACCGCTTTACTGCATGTGAGTAGGACCGTCCCTCTGAAGACAAGCACCGACATTGACGTTCACTTTAACAATCCATTTAATCCCGAGAGCAAACAGCACCGAACATGGCTATCTGACATCCGCTACTCTCATCTACAGATGTGCCTCCTCTCTGTGATCTAAAGAAAAGAGGGAGATAAGAAGTGAAAACTGGGTTGTTGAATTGTTGTCAGAACTGTTTTGTCAGAGTGACTGTGATGTTTTCAAGTTCTGCATCTCATGGTTTGACCCTCACCCCTCGACTCCCTCATTAGCTTAATTAGACCCAGCCACACACACACACACACATTAGATGGTCCCCTTTTTCTTCGCGTCACACACTGAATGGCTGGCTGCAGTTCAAGCCTCACACAAAAAGTAGCTGTGCAACAACAAGCAGCTTTCAGAGCCAGTGGAAACCATCGGAAACCATCGGCACACACAAATTTAAGTGTGCCGTTCTAAAATCCTCCAAAATCTGAGGTGACATCTCGTGCACTGGCGACGCCAAGCCACCCTTTCGAGTCACGCAAACATCTCTGCGTCAAAACGCATCAGCTGGAATCCACGGAGCAGAAAATGGGTGTTGTTTGTTCCCACGTGAGTTGGAGGGAGCGTCGACCACTAACCTTTTCTTCTCCGACTCGCTTCACTTCAGCCCCGATGGATGAAGCCCGGAGTGACACCACCCGACTAACGCACCGTCGCAGTCCCAAACTTTTCGCACTCGCCCGGGCAGATCTGCACACTCCCCCTGGCTCCCCCTCCCTCGCTCGCTCACTCACTCCCTCCCTCCCTCCCTCGCTTACTTCAGCACTTCCTGGGTTGCTGTTTATGCTCCAATCAGGCCATCCAAGAAACAGCCGCTGCCCCTCGGCCCCCCCCCCCTTCTCCTCTCCTTCAGCCATTGTTCAGGGGGGATTTTGTCACATGTAGATGACTGTGGTTGTGTGGGTCCCCCCCCCCCTCTCGCCTTTATAGCCAAAGTCTGAAGAAGAGTGAGCAAACTACGAGCTGGTGGGCTGAGGAGAAACACATGGAGGGGGCTTCCTACTCAGAGATACACTTTTTCTGGCATGCAGAAAAGGGGCGCGGGGAGGAGGGAGGCGCGGGGGGGGGGCTGGAACTTTCACTCCAAAATCCAACACTTGTTGTTACAAACCGCAACGAGGCTCAGCCCCTCATCATCGCCCCCAGAGAGCCCCAGCGCTCTCGAGGCAGCCTGCCCCGGGGTTTCCCCCCCACCACACCACACCACCTCCACCCCTCCTCCCCCTAAAGCCTTCGCCTCCACCTCACACATTCCCTGAGCTGCGAGCACAGGCGGGCCAGCTGAAAAATAAAAAAATGGAGGGTGGAGGTGTGATGCAGAAGGGGGGGGGGGGGAGTAGCAAGGTCAAAAGGTGACGTGTGGGAGGAGGCAGGTTGACTGCAGCCTTTGTTGGTGTTGTTAACAGATCCATCACCGCATGGCGGTAACACCTTGTGGGCTGGGGAGGAAGACATTTCAGTGGTTAGAACCTGAAACACGTGTTCTGCGTTGGAGAGCTTTTGGAGGCAAAACAAATATGGGCGTAATTGAAGTGAAGGAGATTAAATAGGATATTTAAGATGTCAGGTTTAAAAGGTGACCCCATCAAAAAAAAAAGAAAGGCTCTTTTCAAAGGCCGAGTAATACTCCACGTGATGAGCAAACCGACTTGGATATTCTAAAATCCTGTCAGACTACTTACACAACATGCCCGGCCTGACTTCTTTTTTTTTTTTTTTTTTAGAGACAGCACCACGTCCAAAGAGCTCGTTGCACGTGATTGTCCCCGAGACTGCTCTCTGCTACACGACTCGTTCTCCTCTCGTACAAACGGCCCTCTGCTCTGAACGCCATTCATTCAGTCAGCCACAGCCTCTGTGCCGGGCTGCGCTCAGGAAACATTCATCTTCCTTGTTTAGTCTGGGCACCATGTGTTGGGAGCCGGGGAGGTCGCTCTCTCTCCCCCCCAACTCCAAGAGACCCCTCCTCTTGTGCACAGAAAAAGCCCCCCCCTCCCCGCCATGACAGACACGCTACGCACATGCACGTGCAATGTGGTCCATTGTTGGCGGGCCAATACGAAACTGCACCGCCGTGAAAGGCGAGAGCGGGCACTCCCTGGGTGGCTCAGGTGAGGCTTTGTGCACCCGCGTCCGTTTCTGTGGCCGCTTTAAATGGCACAATGAAGCGGTGAGAGAGAGAGAGACGTTGACTCTGTGCAAAGAGTCCTTTTATGAAGCAGATAACAAGAGGCGGGCGGAAGGAATGTAGACTGTGCAACATTTGTGCGGTCGCGTGAAAATGTGAAACTGCATGTGCTCATGGATGCTATTTGGACTCTTGATGCCACGTGGAAGTGGAAATGCCTTGACATCACTTTCTTCCTGCACAAACAACATAAACAGGGCGCACTCTGAATAATCCCTTGGCGCTGTATCCCTGCTTTGCTGAAAAGAGACCCAGACAAAAATGGAGAGGGGAGACGAAATGAATCCCAACGTTTAGGGATTTAAACAGTGAGGAAGCAGGTGGGGATTACACCCGACGCTATTCAGCTTGGAGCCGGTGTGCTACGGAGGAACCGATCCCGCTGTCGCCCCCCCCCAGTGAATGAGCCACCTGCAAAGCGCCTCGGAGGACTCCAAACCCCACTGCGCTCGTATAATGTCGCCTGAGTTAAGACAGTGAAATGACAGCCAGTTTGCTTTCAGGGAAACACAAACGTCGAAAGCCGCAGGAATAAAAAAAAAGAGATTCAGCAGCTTCGTGGTATCACGAAGACGGATGAAAGAAAAAAGGTTGAAAAGGGGAAAAGCTTCTCTACACAGCAAATTTTGTGAGAGATTAATTGACTCTGTGAGATTAAATTTTAACTCTAAGCTGGTGTTTATCTTGTCCCCATCTTGTCAGTGTTAAATCAAAACAATTTAACTCTGAATAATTGTCAAAATAAATCTGCCCAGTGTTGAATAGAACGTCATTTAGCTGGTGCTTTTATCAAAAGCAACTTGTGTTGCATTTTTAACACATGGGGTTTACATTTTAGCCCATGGGTAAGCCAGGGTTTGAACCAACAACCCTGTGGTTCCTGTTGCCAATGAATCTGATCTTGACGCTGGATAATGACTCCAGCTCTTTCGTACAATCGACTCTGTAAGAGTTGAATCTTTTTGCAGTGTGATTTCAACTCTGCACTTCAACACTTTTGCCCGACACCGGAAAATTAACTCTAAAGGATTTTGCTGTGTACGTCAACGCCCCCGTTTAGCACTTACAGCGACATGTTAGACGGGGATAAGTGCAGTTGCGTCAATACACTTGTCGACGTGACGCATCCGTACTTGTACGTAAACAGTTATTGAATGTTTGATGCACTCTAACAACGCGCCTGTGTGTGTTGTGAGCCTCAATCATAAAGGTTTAACAGTCAAAAGGTATTGCTGCCGAGGCACCTTCGCTTCAGAGATTTCAGAGTCAGTGTCTCGCTGGCTGCACATCCAGTTTTGGTTTCCAGGGTGATAGAGAGTGTCGAAAAAAGAGGCACCAAAGGCCTCGGCTGCATTCCACCCAGATCCCACTACACCCCCGATGGACCAAACTGCCCTTTTCATACATTTAGCCTGAAGTCATCCAAAGCCCCGGTGCGCCGCTGCTCGCCATTTGAAAGCAGGGTTTTTATAATCTCCCACACGGAGGTTTGAGGGTTTAGCCGATGGCCACAACGCAGCCACTGGTCTAGATCTCAGAGTCGGCATCAAACACGGCCCGAAGCGCACAAAGACGGATGTTCCTTTGAGTCCCGAGGTGATCACTTCGTGCAACATATTTATCCCGAGCGCACAACACATCCGATGCGCGATACCAAAACCGATGCTCGCGACTCGACGTGGCAGCGCGGCGAATCTGCCTGCCATTACGGATTCATGCGTGGGAGGAAGCTGAACAGCTATTAATTAAATGACTTAATAACGGCCTGAAGTGACGAGGACGGGAAGTGAGGGGTGTGAGATCAGACCCGGGCTGAAGAAGTGAAAGTGGCACTATGAGGCCATGTCGGATCGCCGCGGCAGTGAAGGAGAGGGACAATGAGACGTGGATCAGCTGGGGAACAGAGGGGAGGGGGGGGGGGGTCACATGACAGCGCGTCTCTCCGCCCGGCTGTTGGTCTCCCCGTGGCAGCGCGAAGATGTGGTTGAAGGGGTTACGTCCGTGAGAGAATGCGAGTGCGTCCTTCTGTGGTGGGGATGAAAAGCGTGGACGTCGACGGTAAACAAAGGGTCCCGAGGTCAACGAAGCAGAGTCTAAAGTGACGGCCAGCGGGCGATCGAAAGGCGACTTCTTCCCGGATCTCAGGTCTGAATATCAAGACAGAGGAAATTCCTTATAAGAAGCATATTAAAGTAAAGTGAGAAAAAAACGCTTCTGCCACTCAGCAATTATGTCAGAATGCCCTCACGTAAAGACGTCAGTTGTTACGAGAATGTAATTTCAGACGGGACACAAGGACTCATGATGCAGCAATAACTGTAACCATGAATATATTCCCATTCATGTTGTTGATTTTTAAATTAGCATTATGGTGTAATACGATGCAGTTGTTTTTGGCTCATAAGTGCACTTTAGTATTTTCTATGCCATGTCAAATGAAATGACTGGTGTTATAATAATACAAAATGAGAGTAATGACCATAAAATATTTATCAGATGTTCCGTGTATTGTAAAAAGTGAACAAATATGCTTTCGCTACGAGCAAGCGTCTAATAGATGCAGCTGCATTTCTGCATCTGCCGTTTTAAACATTTGTCATGCAAACACGACTGCGAGCATTTTTTAGTTCAACGGGCCCTAAATAAATAAGGGATTTGCCTATCGATCAAAGCCTCCCTTATTGCTCCTCTGCAATCATTTTTAACATTGAATAATGAATGGTTGCTCATCAAAGCAACTGCCAGCTGTCATATGGTGAACCGTCTCAATCAGCAACTTAGCATTCTCTTCTTGACTTTCCACTGATAGTAGACAGCCCGCCTGCCTGTCAAAAGACTTCAGGGGATCACACAACAACAAACAAATGTGTTATGAAATATGCAGCAATGAGAAAAAATGTGGTCTCCCGAAACCAATTAATATTCCGTCTCCATGAACATTAAGACACCAAGAGGGAGGCGAGTTAAAAGAAGCATTAGCGTTACTTTCTTAATACATCTATACATATTACATTTGAGTAGGACGACCTTGTTTCCCAGCCTTTTGTACACCTCCGGGACGGGCTTTGCCTATTGGTTTGGGAATAAACAACCAATACCAAACAAAAAATATTCTGCTTTAAAATCTTCTTCCATTGTTTATCTTAGGGGCTCACATCTTTTAATCCTGTTACGTGGTTGATGTGTGCTCCCATCTGGCTCCCACTGTTCCCAAACTGATGAAATATTCACCCCTTTTGATTCCATTCTTGTGATGAAGTGCAATAAGAAGTAGAATCTGGAGAAACGTCCGTCACTAAGTCCTCACGTGAGTCACGGGTTTTAGCTGCCTAGCTGGAAAGCCTGCGTGTCTCACCGATGACTTCATCACAAAGCCCAGTCGTATTATTCCCCTGAAGAAAAATCGACAGATTTAAGTGTGTGTGTGAGACCGGGGGGGGGGGGGGGGGGGGGGGTGCATTTGATCCCTGATTCGATGTTCCAGCTGTTAAATACAGTAAAAATGCACCAAAGATCCTCAGAGGCACAGGGCGGCTTTCGTATTCACGACAAAAGGAAATTACCCCCAAAACGTTTTTGAGTCGCGGCAGCAGGGTTTAAAAGGAGTCAGCGTCGAATCCCGCTGCAGTGTGGACCGAGTTCAACCTGACATCCCATTAGCTGTACAGCTGGGGGCGCTACACGCCAGGAGCGATCAAACTCTTCTCCCCCCCCCCCCCTGCCCCTACCCCCACCTCCCCGCACTTCCACTGATGTCCAAGCCCGAAGCGTGGTCGGGTGTGATTATGTGAAGTGGTCGGAAACCTGCTCACCATCACGGGCTGCGAGCAGGAGAGATTCCATATATGTGGCCAGGAAGTCTGTTTTATTTCCAGGTTAAATCAGTACAAAATGCGGCGCAGCAGGCACAAATCTTTCTCTGTATCGTGTAAACAGCACACACGCTCCATGTTTTATTGCACAGACATGTCGGCCCACTGAATATTTACATTCAGTTGCTATGTGGACCGTCGAGATTATCAGAAGGCCAAAGAACGTGTGATTTCAGAAAAAATGTCTTAAATAAGAATCCGTAATGGGGTTTTTTTTCCACCTTCATTTGAAGGAACTCATTAAAGAGCAAATTATAATTCCGTGCAAGTGGGTCACAGTGATCTTAATGGCCTCCTGAGCAGGACGAGGGTGTTCTCTGTATCTGACACTCATTATGTCAACTATGACAGGCCGAGACCTCGCCGAGCACACGACAATTAAATCACAATGTCTCTTCTGCCGGCTACGCAGGTACATTTAAAATGACTCAATTATATCCGGATGAGCCGCAGCAAGGCTGCACACACAGCTATTAAGCGGCGGGAGTTTGCAGCACATCAGCGCCTCGTCGTTAAAGAACAGGCACAGTGACCGTCGCCATGAGGTAGGGTACCTTCCTCTGAGATCTCACTTGGGCAGTTTGACAATGTAAGAGGCATTGATGAAATCCTTCATAACAACCACACGCGCTTTTGTCACCTCAGTTCCACATGGCCCGTTATTAAATCCACGTTGATATACGCCTCTGTCTGAAGTGTACATCACACCCTCAGCACTAAAATTGCAAGTCCACACACACACACACACACAGATGAACCATGACCAGAAACACAGATGACGCTGCCAAGAAGAAGAAAAAAAGAGAAAGAATTAAAAAATGAAAAATATACAGGCAAAGTATGTTCTGGAACTTTTTCACTTTGCTTAAATGCATCTTCTTCATTTGACAGCCACCCGCATCAGTGAGATTTAATGCTGCCCCATTCTGCTCAGCCCTCTTATCACTTGGTGGACATCATCAATAATCTGTACGAGCGTCTGTGCCTTGGCTAAAACACAAGGGCAATGTGCGGCTCCCGCTGGGACCACAGACCCTTCACCCAGGCAGCATATTTTCTAACTAACTGCATCACAACATTAAAAATGGCCATTTAGAATTAAAGTTATCTGGTTGAAAAGACAAAATTCAAAGATTGTTCTCTGATTGACAGAATATCTATATAGATATATATCTATATCTATATCTTTGAAACAGACAAGACAAAGATTACGTCGTTCACTATGATTTACAAATTAAAAGTATAAGCAGTATTGTGAGACATTAAAATAGTCTCTTATGTTTGTTGTTTGTCAAACTGGGTGAATTTCACACCATGAACTGTATGTTCACAGTCTTTTGTCACTTTTTTTGTGTTGGATGTTTCCAGGCAGTAAAGCGGCAAAGGAAACAAAAGAGCACAGAAGGGAGGAAAAATCAGAAAATGGCCATGGTGCATCAGACATGCATGATGCTTCTATTTTTGGAGTTGAAACTAGCATTTACTGAGCAGAGAGTGGAGACATCCTACTCCAGCGTGGATACGACATATCAATTCCCCTTCGCAGAGTTTAGGGATCAACACCGAGTGCCTTTTCTCCTCCTCGACGAGGATTAAAACAATTAACTTTTTTTGTGTTGCTCCGGTTGTTCTTCGTGACCATACACCACCAACTATGCACTCAAGAGATGCCCCTTAAAACCTCAATTTGATAGAAGCCGAGAAATGTAAAAACCTCTCACTGTAATATATCATTGTGCGACCTGTAGTTTTTATCCTGCATTTCCTCAGTCTTCAGCCACATCACATGCTGCAGTCATCTGACTGAGTGCACTGTGGGCCGTAGCTCACCCGCGTGTGGATCATGTGCTCCACATCTACGCAGCGGGCGGGCGACCCCCTAATCAGAAAAGTGAAGCCAACGAAGCCTGATTGAATAGAAGTCAATGTGAAAATCATCCCACAACTCAATGGGTTTTTGGCCTTGGTAAAAAAAAAAAAAAAAAATCGTTGATTTAATTAGTCCAAGTTAGAAGATAAAGAATAGGTTCTGGCCTGGTTACCTTGTGATCCACAGGTAACTACCACAGAGTTGTCTAGTCTGGTTGTCTGCTGTGTTTAACGTTTTAATATGTGGAGTGTTTTTGGCTCATGAAAGCTGGTTTCAACCCTCTCGTGTCAATTCTAGTGACAATTTGGTAACATATAAAAATCAAATTTCACTATCGCGTCGGTAAGTACGGAGCTGGATTCAGGAGGCAATTAGCTTAGCTTAGCATTAAGACATAAAACAGGCAAAAACAGCTAACCCTACTGTGTCGAAGGTTTTAAAATATGTCAACAAATGCCTCTCCAACTTTTATTGTATTCTCTCTTAAATTACAGATAGAAAAAAGAGAAAGCTAAAAGAGAAAAGTAAAAACCAAACAGTTCTTACGTTTTTTGAAAACTATTTTGAAAACAGCAGGCATTTAAGCTAACCTCTTACTTTAGCCCCACAGTCTTTTGGGCACAGTTAAACAGGCACAATCGCACCTTGCTTAACATATAACATATGGATGGTTGCTTAAACTTTCGGTTTATTTGTGTAACGAAAAAGGTTGTCAGACTAGTTTTACACCAGCTTCCATCTTCGATGCTACAACATTTGTCGACTCCTGGCTTCAGCCCCACATTTAGCGCATTAACACGAGTGGAATCCGTCATCTCGTCCCTGCAAGAAAGAGAATTTGTAGATTTTCCAGAAAGTCAAAACCACATCTTGTATTCTAACCATATAATAATCTTGAGTTCAATCCCGGTAAAAGCTCTCTGTTTGCTACATGGACACAAAATTATTTTAATAACATCCTCTAAAATTTCCTCTTGTAATTGAGCACAGATGGGTACCGCCAGGAACCCTAAATATTAATATAACAATAATGAAAAATGAAGTCCCCTGAAAAAAATATGTCAATGTTAAAGGAATATACACAGTGCGAGGTTAAATTTGAATTGTCTGAACTAGATGCAGATAAAGGTTTGCTAACTTAGCAGTTAACAGCCATTTTGTGCACATTCATGAATGCCCACACAGACAGAAAAACAGACTGTACACACACACACACACACACACCACATCACGTTTGCCTGAAGGGCAAAAGGGTGTAAGAGGGGAGGAGGAGACATATTGATTTCTCTGTCAACTCGTTGAGAGGAAAGCCCAAGGGAGGCCTTGCATCCGCTTACACTACTCTGTTGGATGAATTAACCACATTCACCCTTTAGGCGAGAACACACACACACACACACACACACACAAAACATTTAATTGAAAAAAAAAAAGTATATTTAGTAGAGAGATGTCTAGTTTGAAGGGATGTCATGCCACATTTGCAGTATTAACTTTGACAACTTTGCTGTGTAATCAAGCAAAGCTAATCGCACATTGGAAAATAAACATGCAAAAGATGTAGCAACAGAAGTTAGGCTGGACGTCACAATAAGATTAAGACTTTCTTTTTATCCTTAATCTGACACAGAGACAAAATGTCAGTTCCCTTTGCCGTTTCTCTTTGAGGGACGTGGGGCCTCAGGAACTAGGAAGAAGCAACATTGCCCCAAGCTACATCCCAATAGGAAAACACCACAGAGAGGATTTACGATGCCCACTCGTGAGTAAGTCACATAAAAGAAACAATCTTTCTTCTTGCTCAGTGGCCCCATTATTCGGTTTCTGTTTGAGGGATGAGTCACATTCACTTATTTTCTAAAAGCACACCCAGGGTCCATGAACACACCATTTATTCACCTACAATCCTTTCTTCTAATGACTCATATGGACTTCTGCCGGGTCTCCGGGTGCATATCGACGAGCAGAAGACGAAAGCGCATTGTCTCCAAAACAGCTGAGGAAACATCACCATGGAATGAGAAAGTTTGGCCATAGTCACTTCCTCGTGATATTTGGAGTACAAGTTATTTTAAAACTCCCTTAACTGACATCATGAGAATATGACGGAATTGGATAATAAAGGCTGTCCCTGTCTTCTGTTGTTTTGCTGCTACCCTTACAGTGTTCAAAATACTATTAAGATCTTGTAAATCCTCTCTTGAAAACAGGTAAGAACATTTTCTTTCTTCCTCTCTTTCATATGCAAAGGCGTTAGAACGGCATGGCATAATTGTGAGTAAATCATATGAATCCATAGTGAAAGTTTGTGATTGCCTGATTCATGGCAAGCGCCGGAGGTTTGCTTAAAATCAACCCCCTACTTACGGGCTTCAATTTGTCAGCTCAATCACAAAAAATGGAAGGTATGTATTGTATAAAGGAACCTACTCCCCCCCCCCCCCCAACATTTCCCTTTGGCATGGTAAAAAGCACTTTTGAGAAAATGTGGATTCAGTCCTGTAAAAGACATGCGTAACATGTTTTAATCATTTCTGAATAATCAGAATTGAATATCCACTTTGTGAGTTCATTGATGGAGGGGAAATACTTTGCAGTCTTAATAACTTTTGTGTCTGCCTGATGGTTGTCAAAGTAGAGAAAACCCAGAGAGACAACTGGGGGGCTTAAAGAGTCACAAGAGGCCGCAATCAAAGTAATCCCTACCCTTAGCTTCAGTGTCAAAGAAATGTGCGATCACATCCGAATCAAACTCATTCCCATTAGGCGGAGCTCTTTTTCCTCAAAAGGGAAGCATCTGCATCTGCGAAAATGGTCCGTCATGGATCAACACCACTTAGTCTATCAACACCAAGTTTCTTTGGTAAAACTGACATAGTGTACAATTCAGTGAACACGTACGAGCATGTAACACTTCTCTTGGCAATGAGTCAAGCAGTTATCTGTGTTTTCAACCAATGTGGGACCACATGCATGCATGATTTCACTGCAACACTGAAATGTCTTAATGACCTCAAACAAGCTGAAGCAACTCTGCACATTCTGATGTGGTAACATATCAGGCAAGATGCAACATAACACAAGTGATGCTGCCCGAGTCTGGATGAGCAAAGCAAAAGGTAGACAAGACTTGCAAAGACCCCGAATTGAGACATTTGAGTCGTTTTTTTCCCCAACGGCTCTCCCTCATCCAAAAATCTTCGGTGACTTCACCCCAAGAGCATCTCAAAGAAACAAACCTCTGCACGATGGGGTACGGGATTAAAGACCTACGTGGTCACACAAGAGGGAAAATACTTTCAAGTTGATCCAGAGAACAGGCCTGCAGATAGCAGAGTCTTTACAGACTTTGCGTTGTTGGTTTTGTAAAACAGCCTGCGCTGATGCTTACATCTGTCTCTTTAACAATGGAATGTAAAAGCATCAAAAACAATGCATGCATTATGTGAACAAGGTGGTAAAACCGGTACCTGTGCACAGTTCAAGTTCTGCACAAAAAAACAAAACCAAACAAAGGGTTCATGTGTGGAAGAGGTTTCTAAATATTGTTGATGCCGGAGAATGTGTATGGCTTTGGAATGAAATGTTCACATATGGTCGCGATGCTACGACGTCCACGTGGATGTGCCATGTAGCGTACAGAACAATAAATTAAGGACTCGCATAGGTGTTCACCCACGATGAGAGATGCCTAAAAGGAGAGAACCTTCTGTTTGATGCAATGTCACACACCATCAGGAGGAGGCTGAACGTGAACCTGTACTTGGAGCTCGCATTACATCCGCTCTGGACAGAAGACGTCGAGCGGATTTCGTTTTTTCGGGTGGAGGCTGCCACATTCATGCTGAAATTGGACCCTTTGGCGAGCGGCAGTCGGCTCTGAAGCTTTCACACAGTGGAAATGTCACCTGTCACGCGCACTTATCGTCCGGCGGAGCGTCGCACGCCGGCTCCGTCCGACCCCGTTGGGTCTGTGCTTCGGCTTGCCTTCATGCCCTGTAACTGGCATTAGCTGAGAGAGAGATGAGGACCTGGCACGGTCCGAACCCCCCCACATTAACCGGCGTTGTTTTGTATACAAGCCATAAGTGGATAGGGAATATGATGAGCTGCCCATTTCGGGCGGAAGTGAAAGGGTATTTAATTGTGCTGGCCTATTTAAAATTCAAATACTTAAGCACCACATTTGCTCCGTGCAGCCAACGGCGTTTTTATATCAAAGAGCCGTGGAATCAGTTCGCTGTACGGCTGGTTTCTGGAGGGACTGGACGGTTGAGAGCATTGCTTTTTTTTTTTTTATGTGTAACTTCAAAGTTACTGTCCGTAATAAGAAATATAGGCTCAGAGTGCTCTCTCCAAGGAAAAAAAAAAAACCTCTCACTTAAAAACGCACACTGGGAGGGAGGCGAAACGGGGAAGAGGACACATACAGTTCGTTTATTCTTTTTGATGGTCAATCCGTATATAGTAGGCGAGTGGGCATCGTTCAATAACTGATTCAACTGCTGTCGACACGTGACGTGACTAAATTAGACGAAAAGGAGAAAATGCAAAGAGAGCGTCTTTGAGAAGGAAGACAAAGACACGCATGAAAAGAGACAAGCGAGGGAGGACATGAGAGCAGAAGACAAAGGAAGACAGACATAGAATTGTATAGAGTGGGGGTGGGGGGGGGGGGAGTGGTTGAGACACTTTCCATGTCCTCAAACTAATCCGTCAGTGTTGATTCAAGGCATTTAGGGCCAAATGAACTAAAGGCAGACTGACCCCGGACCTTGGAGAAGTGAATCAGACCCGCTGAAAGACCCTTTCATTGTGCAAACAATAAACTGGAGGAAGCTACAGACAGGAACATCTGGATTCCAGTACAAGCCTGCCGCCCCCCCCCCCCCTTGTAACCCGTAACCTGTCTTTACTGCAGGGAGGGATTCACAAGCAGACACAGCTCCGGACCTGTTGATTTCCCAGCATTCACAGCTCACATTCCTGACCTCCTTCTGTCACTCTTTGACTTGACTCACCGCTCTTGCCAACATCAAAAGCCCCCCCTCGCCGCTTCGTTTTGGGTACAAGCGGAACAGTCGAGTGTGATTCAAGAGCGATTTGCAGGATTCACGTGTTGAAGAACTGGGGGAAGAAGGTGCTGCTAAAAGGGACAATGTCTGTGGAGTTGCCTTTTGGAATGTGAGAAAGCGACCCGACGAAGCCATGAAAGCTGGCGCCCTGCAGAGTTTGGAATCTGGCGAGAAGGCCAAAAGGGAATGATAAGACCACTTTCCTCAACCTCTTGACCCCCCCCCCCCCCCACATCTTTATCTGCATCCCACAGAGACTGAAGCGGTGGGATAGTGACAGAGCTCTTAAAGCCATGTTCACAACGACAAAAGCACTGTCAGGGGAAGTTTGTGGTGATAAATCTCTAAAGTTGGGACCGTTTGGTCTTGCACGATCAAACTCACTGGTATCTGCAGCACCCCCCCCCCCCTTCCTCCCCTCCTTCCCACCCTCAAGGCAGACCCCTGTTTTTTAACGCTGCTATTTTTGGCTCGAATGCCTGTTAATTGCGGATGTTTGACACGAGCATCACATCCTTTGCCACGAGGCAGAAAGCTGATCACAGATAACCCGGGAATACCCGATCAATACTGTGAGTGCACCATGACCTAGCACTGAAGGGGGCGCACAACAAGCGTAAAAAAAAAAAAAAGCCCCGATCCCTGGCGTGGTGGACTGGACAACGAGTCAGAATGAGTAGAAAGACAGAGACAGATCTGAAGCCCCCAAAACGTGCGTTTCAAAATGAAGTTTGTCGTGTGAAAATCAAAAGCATTCAATAGATTTGGGGTTTTCACTTACTGTGCACAGAGCCCTGCAGCGGACTTGCCACTTTGGGTGGGCTGATCCGGCTCTTGGGAGGGAGCACCTCCGTCTCTTGGCCCTTCTCACCTGGACCCTGGCCGGGGGGCGCCGGGGCCTCGGGCCGGCTCTCGCCCTGCGCTTTGTCCTTGAAAGACTTCTGCCTGCTCAGGATCCCGTCGCTTCCGGCCCTCATCAGCTTCTCCCCCACGCTCAGCACCCGGGCTCGACCGCTCGCACCGGGGCATTCCTTCCTGGCGGGGGGCAGCTTGGATCGGGCCCCTATCGACGGGGGGCGGGTGAGCCTGGAGGCTTTGGACATCCTACGCGGCAGGGGGGGGGGGGGGGGGGGCTCCTCGGTCGCGACTGCGGCGGCGTCCCGACTGGGGCGATCCGGGGCTTCTCGGTGACTGTGACTCTGTGACTCCCCAGCTGCGGCGAGTTGTGACTGGTGCAGGTAGGCTGCGGGGGCCAGAGAGGGAGGGCACTTTTGGGAAGGCGAGCTCAGGGGGTGAGGGGGGGGGGTTAACAGATCCTTGGGAAGGTGTTCTCTTCTCCCTGCGTGGCCCCTCGGGAGCGTCCTCCAAAGCAAACAGTGTTCGAGTGCCTGTGTGTGTGTGAGTGCCTGTGTGTGCCTGTGTGTGTGTGTGTGTGTGTAAACCTGTAGAGTGACAGGACGTTCCGTGTAAAAACACAAACAGAAACTCAGGTCTCCGATGTCAGCGCATTCCGGCTGTTTAATCCCCGCTCTGGCTCTCTCTCCCAGTCTGTCCCACTCTCTCCCGCTCCATCTCTCTCTCTCTCTCTCTCTCTCTCTCTCTGTGTGTCTCTCTGGTTTTTGTAAATTTCCTTTCCGGCTCCCCCCCGGTCTTCTTCACTTGCTCTCGTACCGTCCTCGACAACTTCCCGCTCCCGCCTCGCGCCTGTTCATCACTGCCGTCCTCCTCTGCCTTCTCTCTCGCCTTTTGCTCCGGGTTCACTCGCTCTTCCTCGCTGATGCTCAGCGGGAAACCATTCCAGCGCTCCGGCAGACGGAGACCACAAGACCAAAAAAAAAAAAAAGAAAGAAAGAAAGAAAAGAAAAGATAAAAAGAGAGCGTGAGGGAGATGGAGAAAGTGCTGGCAGAGGGGGGGGGGGTTTTTGCGGAGGAGCCCTTCTCTTCAGGTGCAGCCGTGCAAGCTGTTCCAGATGTGTGCGCAGCGCCTCACGTCATCAGCCAAGCGCTCAGAGCCACTCTGCTACGATCACTGGCTTAACCTCATCCCGCTGCCTCCCCCTTTCTTCATCTCTTCCTCTTGTCCCTCCGCTCCGGTTTGTTGCTGCTCACATGTGACGAGATGTTTCGGGCTACCAGAGGCAGGAATGCACACGTGCACAACACAACAAGCCCTTCGGTCACTGCTGGAATTTACAGGGACTTAAACGAAGGGGAGCGTTTACAGCATGTGCGCGTGTGTGTGTGTGTGTGTGTGTGTGTGTGTGTGTGTGTGTGTGTGTGTGTGTGTCTGCGTGTGTGCGAGCGTCACACAATGGAGATGTTCTGATCTCCTGTGCCCAAGACACCAGCTGTGAAAAGGAAGAAACACAGAGCAGAAAGTGAGGGGGAGGAGATTAGGGCTTTTTAGACACTTCTCCTTCCTCGTGTCCAGCAAAACAAATCCACCTCGCATGAAACAAAAAGATGTACTCCTCTTTCAACAAATTGTTTAAAACCCATTGTCCGACCCACAGAAATGCCCTCAGCACACGGTGATCATTGCCAGGCGCAAACAATTAAGTGTCAACCCTTTTAGGGCAAAAAGAGCAAAAGCAACAACCATAAAAAGGTTTTATGGCCATTGTTTGTTTTTGTTTTTTTCAGAGAAAGTGAGAACCGGTCTGTTTCTTGTCTTAAACGCACATCTTGTGGACACACACACACACACACAGACCCCCGGAAAGTGAACCACAGTTCATTCATTGTCTCCGAGTGTGTAACCGTGGTTTTAATATCGCCGCAGCGTGATATAAACGCACAGGTTCCGCGCCCACTGGCGAAAGGATCAACCCCCGTCCCGGCGACGCGTTACAGAAGAGCACCCCCCCGCCGCGGGCTGGACGCCGAGGTGGGGGGGGGCGGGGGGGGGGGGGGGGGGGGGGGGGGGGGGGGCGTTGCCGTGCCACTCGGATATCAAAAAATGTCCCAGTTAAAAGCCAGTGTGGAAAAGCCAGATTTAATATTTAATATGCGCCACCAGGCTTTATCTACTGCTCTGTTTGGAACCTGCTTGGCGTGATGCAACCCCCCCCCCCCCCCCACCCCCACCGCCCCCCCCCCTTCCAATTGCCTTTTAGACTACTAAGCCCTCCGAATGCGATGACATCAGTGATTGTATAGATATGAAATATTCACCGTGTTTGCCACATATCTGTGTGGCTTCAGATAAAGCGCAAAGCAGATTGACCTACATACTTTACCAATGAATAGTTGGCTGACAAAATCAGAGGGCTAACAACCTCACGGGAACCGCCGCGTGTTTGATGGATTTTGGCGCGAGAGAGAGAGAGCGAGAGAGAGAGAGAGAGAGAGAGAGAAAAAAAGTCAAGATAGAAACATTTCCATGAGATTAAATATTAGAATTGTGCCAGATTATGCTTGTGCGTCACCCGTTGCTGAGTTTAAGGCATTGGGTGAATGGCAGCTCTCATACTATGGTTAGTGGCTACTTGTGTGTGTGTGTGTGTGTGTGTGTGTGTGTGCGTGTGCATGCTGGGAGTAAATGAAAGCCCTCTGTGTGGACTGGATGCCTCCCAGACTTGGAGCCATGTATAACTGTACAGTCGGCAAACAGAACCTGGTTCAAAGGCTTTAAATGACATAGCATTTAGGAATGGATATAATTGGAGTTTCCTTATTATGCCTGTGATTTTCTGCAATATGATAGATTATAAAGTACATCCAAGTTTCAATAACTAACCCGGCTGTCGACGAACTGCCCAGGCATGGCATCCAGTTGCATTTTCAAAATAACCTACCACAATTAATTCAACTTTAAAAAAAAAAAAACTAAACTTGTGGAAGATGTTTATCTGAGGAGTTCAAATTGGCTCCGACAATAAAAGGCCTGAATGACAAAACTACGTGCAAGGTTTCCTTCGTGCCAAGCGGCAGTTTGGGACCATCGGTTACGAGAATACGATAGTGAAGAAAACACTCGGGTACATCTGCGTATACGTGGACATATTTAAGAAGGATGGTGGGCTCAGCAAGAGTTCTCCCAGTGCCTCTCTGGAATTTTTCTAATTAACTGACTTTTCCGTCCGAGGGTTAATATTAAACTAGGGTGAGGAGGTGGGGGTGGGGGTGGGGGGGGGGGGGGGGGAGGGGGGGCGTAGGTTACAAATGACTCCATGGACTGAGCCGAGCCCTGGAACCCAGCAGCAGATGTGTGCGACCATTCTAGTGAAAACAGTGGAGCATTTATCAGCTAAACAGCTGGATATTTCCATGACACTTTATGGTTGAGCTGAAAAAAAAAAAAAAAGAACGTATGCAAGTTCCCAAAGTAAACTTAAAGGGCTTCACGTGTCGGCCACTTCGTCTACGCGACGCTGACGTCACGACAGATGTTAAAAATGGGGTCTTTCGGCATCATCCCACAGATATGGAGCAACATCAGCACGCGTTAGGCGTCAGAATTGTGGCCATGAACACTCAAAGTCAGGGCTGTCCTCGAGTAATTAGTGTTACACATTTGTAAAACGGAGTTCCCGCACAAAGCGACACACTTAAAGCATCGCTTTAAGCCTCGTCTTTACCGGAAACGTGCTCATCTAAAAAAAATTAGGAAATAATTCTGAGCTGTAATCTTAGTTGACTGAAAAAAACAGCTTAGTCAATTGAAACAGAGCCGTTCTATTCCTGTTCCCACATTCAGCCTTTAAAAAAAAAAATCTCGTTAGACTTTTAGAACAAGATTTTCCTCTTTAGCAGCTAAGCGCTCACCGGCTCATTGCCCTGCTGCGTTTGGGGGCCCGTTGTGATGAGCATGCGGTGGTGTACAGTGTGTTTATGTTATATTAGGTGCTTTTCCACTGGAAACATCTGGCTGCCGCAGCTGGAAGCGCCTCGGACGGCCTTCGGACCCCGGAGGGTAACAACTATCTGTGGATTCATCACCAGGAGGGTTCCCTTTCAAGGATGCTCAGGCATCTGATCAATTGGATCAATTGTAATTGTAGCAGTATGGGAGGGAGGGAGAGGGGGAGGGGGGGGGGGGCTGTGTACCTCTCTGCTGAGGATTAAGAGTGTGTTTTCCAAGCCCTCGGGGGGGTTGGTTGTTTCTTTCCCTACATTCCATCTCTGAGCTCCTTCAGCCCCCCCTCACCCCTCCCATACCATGAGTCAGTACGTTTAACTAAATATCGCCTGCTGAATCAGATTTTCGCTTCCATGCACCACCTGGTAGGTGGGGGTGGGGCTGCAGCTGTTCTCCACGATGACGCATTAGTCTTGGTCATATTCTCACCGAGGCTACAGCGACACAGGCAGAGGATCAATATTTCATTAGAGACGTGTTAGTAGTTCCACTCGGGCTCTATAAACGAACATGGGAACCTGAAGCGCCGCATCTTAAACATCCAGAAACAACCCACTGCTTCTTCACTCCCCTCAGTAGTTTTAGCCGTTGACTCAATAGGCGGAGAAGAAAAAACCCCCCAAAAAAACAAGGAGTCACCGAGGAGATGAGACTCGACCGACGGTCGGGACCAATTAGTCTGAACACTCGGCAGCCGGCGGGGAAACGCCGCATCGTCTGCTCCGATGAGTCAGAGTTGATGCGGCACTGACGGCGGCGGACGAGCTGCCACTCGCTCAGCGGGTCGGAGGAGACGGAGGAGCGGTCAGGAGGCCTCCTCCCTTTTGTCTTTCCCCCCCCAGAGTACAGAATTGCTGAAGACGATACCAAAGCTTTTAGATTCCTTGAAGTGTTTCCTTAATTTTAAAAACACTGTGGAAATCAGCTTGTAAAAAAGGTTGCTCTAATAATGAATAATCTGCATTACACGGACAAACCGCGTCATGTCAAATCACAAATTGGGGAAGTGGGTTCACGTATCGGCCAGGGCTGCAAATCGTCTCCAATTGTTATTGCACCAATAGATAATGTTTGGAAATGTTGAGTCTGCATCTGGTGATGGACAGTCATAGGGAGCATTTTGTTTTGTTCAAGAAATTAGCTTATGAATCAAAGCAGAACCATACAGTCACAATATATATAATATAATAACAAATAGACAAAGCCAATAAGCACGGACGGCTGTTTCATGTAAAAGACGACATGAATTTAACTTGACTAATAAATATTAAGAGATTAGAAGGCCTCAAAGTGACTGCAGCGTCACTAAAACACAATTGCTTTGACATACAGTTAACGGGCTAAAAACACCGAACGCACATCATCACGTCTCCAAAAGTTGTGACAGCGAAAGAACACAAATCTTTATAAAGTTGTTTTACAGCCGTCAGAGAAAAGGGGGACTGTCTCATGGTGAATTCTTCCTCCTAACGTCCCCGTCTCTGGGGCCCCCCTGTGGCCCCCCTCATGAATCACTCCTGCTTTCATAGCCTCAACGGGACATGCGAAGAAGCATTGGGGCGGTTTTGGAAAGACGTCGCGATCACTGAACTCGTACTTTTACTTTATCTCAGGAGAGTTTAGCACCTTGTGAAGTGTGTTATTGGAGGCCGACCGAATGCTTCTGCCTGCAGAGGACAAGAGGAGAGACAAACCAGCACTCCATTCAGACCCATGTAAAAAAAAAATAAAGAGGCTTCTCCAGTATCTTTATTGCTTATTGATTTTTTTTTTTTTAGTTCGATGCCTGGCTGCAGACACAAATAGCAAAAAGAGGGAGAGGATTGTTACCGAATGAGAAGCAGCAGCAGTGTGTTTCTAGGAGGCACATTAATGGCACTTAGCGCACAAACACTAGCAGCACAGTGGTGTCAGATCCCTTTCTAAAGCACAGCCACCACTAGCACTGTGAGCCAATTATATGGTAATGAATAGAATTGTGTTGTGACATTGCATACTCTCTTTTAAACACAGGAGCAAACGTCAGAATTCGAGGACGAATGCTCATGAATGAATATATCAAAATAAATGCTGCAGTATTTGCATGCAAGGGAACAGGACAGAGATGCTGTGTTGGGGGAAGAATAATAAAATAATAAAAAACAACAAATCATTACATAAAGTGACTACATGACCACATACAAATTTGATTAAAACTTTCTTTCAGTAATTACAGTAATTTCATTTGTTGAGCCATATCACAGTGACAAAAATATGTCCCTCATAACTCACAAGACTACAAGTATCTACAAGACACTTTAATCTCACTTATACCTTTATAACCGATGTCTGCTCAGACAGGATGCATTAGGCCATTTAGCCATGCACCAAAGTACAGATCTTCATTTAATGTGGAAACTGCTGGTTGAGCATCACATGCGTGGCTCCTCTTTGAGGCCTAAGGCCACGATCACATATGAATACGAATGCGTTTCCAATGGTTGTGGGGTTGGGTTTATAGCAAGTGACGTTGCCGTCTACTCTAGTGGGAAAAATATAAAAAGAAAAAAAATACAGTAACGAGAGCCTCCCATCAGTATCAGTAACAGTGTGTCTCTCTAAATTGTATTTATCTCAATAGAAATTCAAAAAATAAACAAGATAAACTTTGGGGCATAAAAGTTCTACTCGTTTAGAGTTGACAGATTTTGATTCAAATATTCGACATCCTGTTTGGAGGGAAGGGAAATCTCCCAGGTGGAACTACCAAGCTGTGTGTGTGTGTGTGTCTGTGTGTGTGTGTGTCTGTGTGTGTCTGTGTGTTTTTGCGACAGCCAGAAGTGAACTGCAGTGACAGCAAACATCAGCATTGTCACAACACAAAGTCCTCCTACCTCACACACCGATGCAAGCACACACACACACACACACACACACACATACACACACACACGCAAACACACACACACACACACAAGGCTTCAGTCAGCAGCAGAGATCTGCTGAACCAACAGCTCGGGGCAGGGGGGGGGGGGGGGGGGGGGCTGGACCAACAGGACAGAGATAAGCAATCTGACAAAAAGAGACAAAAGGGATGGAGACACAAAGCGGGGCACACGGGAGCACTAAATATGGCGCTTGGAGTAAAAATAAACCAGGGCTGAAATGGTGTTAACGATGCGTGAGACGTAAAGTGACAGATGGAGGAACTGGTCTGAGATATGGAGCTTCGCAAACTGGTCTGGAGACAAAGCGATACATGTTCCTCAGCGCCTCTTCTCTTCGTTACACTACGGCCCGAAAGCTCCTGCAGGAATAATGAGCACCAACCTTTACGGCCATTATTAACAGTTCCCTCGGTCTGAAATAGCATTGACTTGATGCTAATTGTAAATAAATTGCACAGAAAACAGCTGCAGGAAAGTGTTGCCTTTGAAACAGAGTGCCGAGTCTAATTGTGTTATAAAATGTGCGTATTCTCACGCCGTAAACCGCGTTCCCCCCCCCCCCTTCAATCTCAGGCCGCCTTTGGTCAAAAAGAAAGTGGTCATTTAAAAGTGAACGTTTCCACGACAACCGACCGACAAGGGCAGCAAAGGCGTGCGTCACACCCGGCAACTCTTCAGTGGCTCGCTGCGGCAGCACATCGGGGCTCCTTCGTTTTTTTCCAGCGTCCGCTCATCAGCCGCCGTCGCACCTGTTTTCGATCAGCCTTCGATTACGCAACTCGAGTCTCGAGTGGCTTTTGGTCCGCCCCCGCCCCCTCGTCTGACCTCTGCCCCTGACCCCTTTTGCCAGGTCACAGGATTTTGTGCACGCGTTTCAGTGCTTGTGTCCAGTTGGGAGTGCGCTGGACCCCAGTTGGCGTTTCCCGTGCACCTTCAGACGAGAGAGAGAGAGAGACCCCACTCATGCGGGGGGGCCGAGGCCTCTTATGGCGTGTTTCCACCGAGCAGTACGGTACGGGTCGGTACGGGTCGGGTCTGTTAACCGTGATTTGGCGAGCGTTTCCACCGCAAACAGTACCCTTACTTGATAGGCGTGGTGTATTCCAGAAAGTAGTGGTAACGTCACTTGATCGGCGCGGTATTGGACGGAAAGTAGATTGACGTCATTCAATCGCGCGGAAACTGAAAGCTAACGTAAACAACAATGGAGACATACAGCCGATCCTGTTCTTGCTTCTCGATATGTGGCTGTTTAAGTAAATGCTGCGCGGCGACATTGTTGCGACGGTGTTGTAGTTTAAAAACGGCGCTTCGTGTGTTGTCTTTCCCCTTACGGCACACGCAAATGACGACACTCTTTCAACCAATCAACGTTCTGCAGTGAGTCTAGCTCCACCCTTTAGTACCAAACAACTGTGCCAGGTACCCCAACGGAAGGGTACCCAAAAAGTGGTACGGTACGGTGCGGATCTTTGGTACTTTTCTCAGTGGAGACACAAATAAAAGGGTACCGACCCGACCCGTACCGTACCGTACCGCTCGGTGGAAACGCACCATTACATGAACCCAGGTACTGGGTCCAGGTCAGAGTGGCTGATCAGAGAAAGAAGGAGAGAGAAAGACAGCGGATGGAGAGCAAGGGGAAAGGGGACATGTATAGTAGGGAAGAGAAGAGGAGGAAGGGGGAGAAATCCCCTCTTGAGGTACAAATGCTCCTTCAATGCTCTTGGCCCTTGGCTCCGAGTGCAATAGACGGCGTGGGGGAGGGAGGGAGGGAGGGGGGGAAGAGAGTCTGATCCTCATTAAAGGAGCACAAAGGACATCAAAGAGCAACCCTGAACCCCTATCAGTCAGGAGCACCCACAATCCCCAATGTGGAGTGCTCAGTGCTCTCAAGTTCTGAGGTGCAGGCGGGGGGCTCCGGTGGCTCAGGCTTCGGGGGGAAAACTTTGAGGTCCCCGAAGGTCAGTGGAAAGTTTAAGCCAACTTCTTCTCACCCCAGTGATTGGCTGCTGCCGGATAAGCTTTCCGCTGGAGGAGGAGATGATAACTAGCAGCTGCGAGACACTGTAGGATATTTTAAAGTATTTAAAGCTGAAAACGCAAGTCCTACAACTTACGGAGTTGATGCATTCTTAAAGGCAATGTGAAATTATTTAACTTAAACCAGTAAATATTGCTTTCAGAAATGAATCCGTTAAGCCAGCTTTGCTTTCCTGTCCCATTTATTATCTCACTCTGAAACTGAAGTTCATAGCCACTATAAACTAAAATGAAAGAGCATCCCGGGCACAGTTAAAATAAGCAGGAGGGCTAATCTTTATGTATATCTATCCTTTTTAAATCAGACCATAAAGAAAGGACATCCTCAGACAGTAAACCCTAAAATAATGTATGTTGTCAAATACGGTGAACTATTGGCTGGAAGTTAACATAAATTAATATTGACGCCTTTATTAAGTGACATCACGGGGCAAACACAGGGATCCGAGGAGACGTTTTAAATGACGAGTATACACAGTATATCCCCCAGGTGGTCCAAAGCGTAATCACCTGAGTAGACTCGGGTGTCTGCGTGGGGACACGAACCCGAAACATTCAGATCCACGCACAACGTGCACACACACACACGCGCGCACACATGTGTCTGTCTAGCATTCACGAGCGGTTTACGCTGCGGGTCAAACAGAGGACAGCAGAACCAAACCCGGGGAAAACGTGGCACCTGATTGTGAAAAGTCTCACCTCTTCGACCCGAGAGCTCTGGTAGGCGAACGTGAAAGGCACGGCCTGCTCTGCCGTCTGGTGGAGCGCATTTTGGGTCACTGTTTATTATTGAAAAATGGATTGACCCTAATTTAACCTGATTAAGGCATTTACTTTATTGAGCTAGATAAGATTATTGTTGCCCATGAAGTAAAAATGCAAAGAACTTACTTTTTTGCTGAGTGAGGGCATTAAAGAACTGTGATGAAGTGACACAATCAGCTCAGTATTCACCCTAAAAAATATTCTATTCTTTTTCTGGTAATAGAAGATGACTGGATTTAAATGTGGTAGGTGGCTCAACACGATAAAAAAAAAAAAACGGGCTCCTAATTAAAAACGTCTTTGTCTTCAGATTACCGTTTGGATCAAAAGGAGGACGGGCAGCGCTCTCATTGGCGTGCCGTTATTTCACAGACCTTCCGGGGGGGGGGGGGGGGGGGTCGAGTGGATTAGCCAGACTCGCCCTGAGGATTCACAGGAAGGGCCCAAGACTTTACTGCACACAGCAATGCATATATTCATTTCCACGAGGCAAATGTTGCTGATGAAGCAACCGGTCGCCACTCGCGCCGAAGGCTGGATTTTCTTTTCCCGTCGTCAGAAATGGAAGCGGGGCGACCGCTTGGAGCGGATAATTGATGTCCGGACGAAGGTGTGGAGGAAAACGTGGCGGCTGAAATGTGCTGTGGGCGGCAACAAACGCGCGACTTCTCAGCAATTTCTAGATGTGTGCTTTTGCCTCCCTCAGCCCCCCCCCCCCCTCTCTTTTCTGTGACCCCGGTTCCCTTCTTAGGAACACCCACTTGTACCCGCGCCCTGAGCCTCCCATCCGTCACGTGGACAGCCGCGCGGCCTGCGGTTATCGACTAGGAGCGGGTTTGTTTTACCGCCACTTATCAAATCCAGATACTGAAGCTGACTGTTTGGAGTGTTGAACGAGCGGCGTCATACGGAGCGTCGACCACGTGACATCAGGAGAACACTGCTGCTACGTGTGTGTCTGGAATGTTGAAATGATCATCCCAGGCGTGTTTGTTTGTTCAGATCTTGCGTCTGACAAAATTGTAATGTATGGGAAAACATGATGTTGCTCAACGTTTTGGGAAAATATGCCTTCATGGTCAGAGCGGCTCATCTCCGCCTCGAGTTCCTTGAATGAGAAGCGGTGCACTTTACACGTGCTGCTGCTGCTGCCGCTAATTAAACTTAATTCACTTTGGGCGAGGACTGCAGGTTGGAATTAGTTTTATTTTAGCGTGTTTGTGCGACTAGGCCAACCTCTGTGGCAGTGATCCAGATGTTTTGATTGATTTGCAAAGTCATTAAAATCTCAGCTGGAGAATGAAAGACTTGACGTCGCTGACTGAGTTTGAAGATAAGCCTTAAAATAAGCCTTAATCATCGTCATCACCACACACACACACACACACACACACACGCACACGCACATTACGCTTCAGCGCACAACCTCCCTCACATGAAACACCACCTCATTCTCTCCCATTCATATCTATTATATTTCCCTTTGAACGTGACCTTGTCGCAACATCAAAGGAGAAGCTATTTGACTTCTCACTCATCTGCTCCCAAGCCAATTTTCGGTTCCCCGTGGTGTTTTGTAGAAGAAGAAAAAAAGAAGAAAAAAGAGGCATCGGGGGGCGGCATCACGCATCATTACTGATCGAGGAGAGTGTGCAGAGAACACAACAGCACAGAAATACAGCCAGACTGTCTTTAAATAGCCAATAAAGAAACGCAGATATTTCAACACCACCCGCTCGGGGCGGATGAACGACAACAACATGTGTGCGGAGAGCCGCCCTTTGCGGGTCGGGGTTCCCGTGCGTGTGTTACCGAGAGAAAAGAGCAGCGGAGGGGACGACCACGACGCCGCCGTGTCCACAGGCCCAGTGTGCGAGTTCTAGCTCAGCGGCCAATCAGAGGCTTTAAGGCCCTTGCGTTGAGGAGCCTGTGTGTGTGTGTGTGTGTGTGTGTGTGTGTGTGTGTGTGTGTGTGTGTGTGTGTGTGTGTGTGTGTGTGTGTGTGTGTGTGTGTCACTTCATTATCTCCCGTTCTTCACTCAAGACGGTTGTGAAATGACGCGCTACTTCAGTTCCGCTGCAGTTTGGAGAAAACTACAGATAGTTCATCCAGTCCTCCTCGGGGAGGGGGGCTCATGGAGAGGGAATGAATTAGCAAAAATGATTTAAATAAATAAAAGAGGAAAACATCTGGTTCCTTCCCACGTGGCACGGGCATCCCGCCGCTGAACAGACGAGAGGAGCCAGGAGAGCGCGGATCATTCATTAGGCTCAAAGGTTTCATGACGCACAGAGATGATGCCTCAACCAGGAGAAGACACCATCGACCCTGCAGTAGGTTACTCGATTATTGTAAATCTCTGTGGTGTTGTTTTTTTGGTCTTTATAAATCTCCCTTTGACTTCCTTTCACGAGAACGACCTTCGCGTTGGTTCTCCCTTCCCACTAACGCTTGATGATGGAACAAAATGCCAGGAGTAAAAAAAATTAGAATGCATTGTTTCTTTTTCTTTTTTTAAGTGCCTGTGAAGATATGAAAAGGTCAGCAGAAAATGGATTAAATGTGAGAGTGTTGGAGATTAAATACGCAGTAATATCTTTTCAAAAGATGCTCCAAAAGCTCAATGGGCTCTTCAAGCCTTTTAGTCTGGAATTACCTTTTTCAGTAGGAAAAAAAAATGACAGTATAGTAATAAATCCACACTGCTCTCTTTAGTGTGTAAAAGATGCGAATTAGAGTGAAAATAACACTAACAAATATCAAAATGGCCACCCAACGCAGAGAAGACGGGCTTTTTGTGACAAAAAGTCTCCCGTCTTAAAGTATGTTCAGTATTTTAGTAACAAAAAACAAAGCGGAATAAAACTGAAGGTTGTGCCTTTTATCAGCGTGGAGCTAATACAACAGCAGCAGCGTACTACTTTTGTTGCAGACAAGGCCACAGCGGTCCCCTAAATCTTTGTGTTTCACACTTGGCGGGAACCGAAGAGCCCTTCAGGGACGGGCTTTTAATCCGCAGCGAAACAGCGGTTTAGTCTCTCAGGGGCCCGACTGTTTTCCAGAAGGGTCACCTCAACCGCCTTATTCCCGGGAGATTCAGCGTCTTCAGTGGGACAGACAGCCGACCCAACCGTGGCACGCCGTATCCACGGCGACGGAGAGGTCACCCAAGGTCAATAAAAAAAGCTCACGGTTGCAGTGAGAGAACTGTGTATAGAAAAAAATGTCTCCTGTGAGAAGTGATACAGAGACGATCTCAGCATTCTGCCGTCCATTCAAGGCTGCGTATCCTTCTCCAACCAGAAACTGTTGACGTAGTCTTCATATATATATATCGCTGGGAACCTGAGATGATAAACCCCAGAGCGCAGCTGTCTGGGATGTAAGAGCAGCCCAGTGAAAGACTCATTGAACAAGTCTACAACGAGTACACCGTTATGGGAAGGATCCCCCTTTCACAGATGTGTTAGAACTTCCATGTAGCGCCACACCGAGTTGGCCCTGAGCACACAAACAGCCGCCGTGTACCACCAGAGTGCCAAATGCCAACGTTATCAATAACCCTGAGACAAAGCTGTGGCAGCACTCTCACGCACGCGTGTGTGAGAGACGGGAGACACAACAACGCCCCGTCTGCGCAAAAAAAACACATTAAAGTAAATAAAACACAACCATCAGCAGAGCTTCGTCAGAACTGCAAGCTGCTCACATACGCAGGAGGTATTAAACCGAGCAGTGAGAACGGTCTGTGTGTCCTTTGTGCCTCACGCGTCTGATATGTATCATTTAGTCCTTGAAGGATTTCGGGTCGTTTGCATCCGAGGGGGAGCGAGAAGAGGCTGAAACTCGGGCCCCGACTGTCAGCCGCATCTGGACGTCACGGCGGAGTGAGAAAGGTGTTGTTTGCTGCTGAAGCACAACCTGACCTGCACACGCCATCAGCACTTTTCACCCTGCTGCTCACATGCGCGTGTCAGTGGCTGACATTGGCGCGCACACACACACACACACAGACAGACTGACTGATAAAACATCTTCCATCATACACTCATGTAACGTACTAATCTTGTGGCGCCGTGGAGCGCTGGATGTGCTCCTCTCTCCGCGGGGCTTTGCAGCAAACTGGCAACTTTGCCATCGCGCCCGCGTTCACGTGTCCTGTCACTCAAGCCGTCGCCATGGAGATGAGCTCAGCTTCTCGGTGTGTCTCGTGCTGTGGTGCGCGCAAATGCAGCAGAGGCGGGCACGGCCCGAGTGCGTCGCGCCTCACATGCAACGACGTCTTTGAAAAGACCCACATCTCGTGGAATGAAAGAGGCACAAAAAAAGCCCTGAATGTGTTATATGAGCGACTGTTATACACGTTATACCCTCGGGCCTGTAGGGGCCGGCCAAGTCGTCACTAAATGCACCTCAAGGTGAGCGCCACCTTACTGAGAAAAGAGCATGAGGGGGGGTGTTACACTCTGAGGAGGATTTCAAAGTTAGCAGCAGCACGTGAAAGGGCAACTGCCCACTCAGATAAGGGGACTGAATGGGATCAGACCACTGATGAAGATGTGAAGATGCAGGTGAGGGGTCATCCCACAACCGCCACAAACCAGTCACGCATAGGGAGCATAAAATTACCAGCAACATACATGTTGTTCATCTCAAACAGTGATTACATTTCTCCAAAGACATGAGAGCAAAATAACTTTTTTCCTGAAAATTGGAGGAAATCTAATTTCAAAGCTAATCTTTTATAAATACCCTCCGATGGAATTTAATGAAACATTTGGCATGTAAAACATCTATTGAACACAACGGTTTCCTTCAAGACAGCCCACGTGTGGTGAATAATTACACTTACATGAGGTCTAAAATGAAAATAGAAATAATAGATCCTGTACTAGGGCTAAATGTGAAGCTACTGTGAAATAATTGACGCCTAAAGAGGGAACCCCTAAAAATAAGCGTTTACAACTTTCCCAGAATAGCCGTAAAGGTGAAATAAAGGTCAGCGGTGATCAATAGTTACTTACTGTGACATTTGGGACTTCCTTTGTGCTCACTCGGAGGAAGGTCCGCGAACTGCACCCGGTGTCCCGACATCGTCCTCGGCCGCAGCTCCCGGGTCAGAGCCGCGCGACCAACGACCGCGTCCTCCGCTCTCTCGGGTTCAGTTGTTCAGTTGTGTCCGGTAACTTCCGAGCACGAGAACTGCGTCGAAGGCGTGAACCGCGTCCCACACCCCCCCGGTGCACAGCGTACTTCTACTGGAGTCTGGGAGGGGAGGGGAGGGGAGGGGGGTCCCGGCAGCGGGGTGTGCGCGCGCGCTGACCGCGTGCCAGTACTGCGGTGAAGCGGCTCGCTCGGTCCACCTCTCACCGGCCCGACCCGCTCCGGACCCGGTGCGGAACACACTGCAGCCTGCATTAAAAAGACATTCAAAACTTAATGTCCACATGACTGCAGGGTTACGTCATCGCTTTCGTGGGGAAATATCCATTACAAACCCGCCACCGAGCTGAAGGAGGAAGTTGAATACTGATGGAAATAAGATATCTTGTGGGATCAGATGCCACAGTTTTCTGTATTTAATTGATTGGGCAAACGCTTCAAATCTATAATTCCCTTCTTTAACTGATCACACATTAAGCTTTTTTACCATTTTATTTACTTTTCAAAAAAGCTTTGTTAAGTCACGGCCATAGGTCCAAAAATACCACGTCCCCAATCATTTTAAGAACGGACACAAATTCCTTTCATATTGGTTTATCTAAATGTTTCTATCGGGTCACAACGCCACCTAGTGGCTATTGTACTAAATTATAGGCCTACAGGTCATAGCATTTGTGTGCTTTCTTATGAAGGTTTTATTCTTTAGTATCCATTCAATCATGTTTTCCGAAGAGGTTTTCTTTTCACTCTCCCAATCCTATTCAATTTTTTCGAGCTAATTTTCTAACTAACAAATACCGTAGTGGTGGGAAAAAAGTCATTTTCAACTTTACAAAAGATGGGATCTTTTTTTCTAACATGATGTTGAATCATTTAGCAAAAGGCTAAAACAAAATGCTAAAGAGGAAAACACAACAATATTACAAAGAGGCCCGATCCAATACCTGCAGAGCATCAACCAGCAGGCGGACAGACTCCAGCTCCCCCAGGAAACCTAAAACAGTGCTGAGAAAGAGATCATTGAAGTTCAATCCACCAGAAACCAGTCCTCTAACGAAGCATAACGTTTCTCGGTCGTTGTATGAACTTGTTCACAGCTGGTTTCTGCTGCCTTCATCTTGCACAAAATCCATTAATCTATTATAAATATGCAGTATGGCGGAACCCTCCCAAAATAAGTGCACAAATTACAATGACATTGTACTTTGGAGCTACACAGAGACACCGCACTGGTCCCATATAGGATTGACCCGACCACAGTCGCTTAATACATCCTGGATCTGAATCAGAGTCACTGCATGTAATGAACTCCAAACATCACTCTTTACTTCAGGACAGCAGGCGGTGACGGACGAGTACTCCACACGTCACTTGGCTGCAATGTAATAGATGGCTGCAATGTAATAGATGGGTCCCATTAAAGGAACATCAAATTCTGCAACCAAGACAGCGCGGCTGACATTAGCGTTTTATACTGAATAGCGCGGTGATTTATGCAGGAGAGAAATAATGAAGTAATAAGCATGCAAATTAAACATGAAACCACTGTAAAATCAAGTTTCTTCACAATTTTATTTAGAAATATTTTGTCAAAAGACTGAAGAGAACTGGAATAACAGAAAAAGAAGCTTTGAGTTGTTTTCACAGACACTAATCAAACTGGATTTGTCTGATAGAACTTTTGTGCGAAAGAGAGCAGCATTACAGATATTTAACAATAGCTGTATGACAAACAACAAATCAAAGTTCATTTCTGTAATTGGCAATGTTTCATGAAGCGCTAATATAAAAAAAAAACACAGGTTTGCCAATACAAAGGCAAATAAATACTCCAAAGCACTTCCTCATTACAACTTATCAGCAAGACGTAAATCCAACCATGTCAACGTAACCACAACAAACTGGCTCACACACTTTCCAACACTTCCAGAAACCACTGCCACTAATTTGGCACCGGCGGCATGTACAAAAAAAACAAAGTATGTGCACTGCACTTCATGTCTCTGAAGATATAAATCTTATAAAATATATATAATAAATAATAATTTTGCAATCGTGTAGACACCGAGCAGAAGCGGAGCCTCTGCACTCCACTGGGCCAGTGTGCGTCCTTTAAATTCATTCATTCACGTCACGCAGACCCGTTTTGCTCAATGTACATTCTGGACAAGGAGGCAGCCATCGACTTGGCCAGTTCCTCGTCCCGCTTCCTCTGCATCTGCGAGCGGCTGCACCAGTCCTCGTACTCGGGGTTGGGGAGACACTCGTCCAGAAGCACGTCGTAGTGGCCGTTGCTCAGCCAGCTCAGCCACACGGCCCCTTTGGAGGCGTCCTCCTCCCCGAGGTAGTGCGCCATGGTGGAGACGGTGGGGCTCTCGGAGCTCCCGCCCGTCGTCAGGTGGATGTGGACGCTCAGCATCTGGCTCATGGCGAGGAGCTCGGGGTAACCCGCCCAGGCGCCGTCCTGCGCCGCGTTGATCAGGAACTCCCCCGCGTCCCCCTCGATGATGGCGTTGAACTCCTCCAGGTGGTCGGCGATGTGGTGCACCGTCTGCTCCCTCAGCTCGCCGTGCCGGGCCTGGTCCCCGTACGTGGCCTTGCACACGGCTCTGTACAGGCAGTTGCCGTCTGGAATGATGTGGTACCTGTACTTGAGCCTCTCCTGGAGGTACTTGTTTTGCTTCTCGACTTCCGCCAGGTACCGGGTGACTTTGCCGTTGACGTCCTCTCGCACTTCGCATCTCTGCGGGGGAGATTCCTGCAGAACGCTGAGCTCAAAGGCCCGTCTCTCATCCGACGCTGAGGCAGCTTTGCCGCCGCTCGGATCCCCAGGAGCTTCCTTTATTGAGTGTTGGCGGGGATCCGCTCTGGAGGGAGCGGCCTCCCCTTTGCGCAGTAAGTCACATCCATTGCGTCTCAGGGGGGCATCGCCCACTGGAACCCTGCGATGCTCGCTTGAGTTTCCAACCGCCCTCTTGCTTCCTTCTGCTCTGCGTCCGCATGCGTTGTTTGGGTTGAAACTGGAGTTGCCGCCCAGTTGAGGACAGTCAGGAAAGAGCTCATCCGTGCCATTTCTGAGACGATCTATCAAGCCCACGACCACATCAGGAGAGAGGGCTTTGGTGTTGGACTCCCTGGCGATATGGACAGGCACATTGCTCTCCACTCCATCAGCTCTGCGGATTAATATCTCAGCAGTTGATGTGAAGTAAACAGGCCTCGAAGCTTTGTAACACGAAAAGGCAGGCATGTTTGCGGAAGAAGGAGAAGAAGAAGAAGAAGAAGTTTCCCGCACCGGATTCCCGTCGGAAGCTGCGCCCGGTGGTGCAAACGCCGGTTCGCGAGCGTCAGAGGAGGTCGGTGTCGTCCCGTTCAAGCGCTCCGACCCGGTCAATAAAGTGATCGTAACTTTGCGACACGACCTCGGGTAGTGTGTCAGCGCGCTGTTGTACAGCTGCATTTTGAAGGAGACCCTTTATACTGAACGTCGCAGGCGCGCTGTTACGAAAAGATGACAACAAGGGCTAAAAATACACGCGTGTCGTCAACAAACAGCCAAGTTGTAGGGATCGTTTCCATGGTCGTGATTCCGGATACCAGCGACACACGGAGACGAGCAGACGGTCCACTTTGGAAGGCTCGCGTCACTTGCTGTCGGGGTGCCTCCCTAATTTTAGACTTCAAAAATGTAACACACTGCGCTTTAACAATGTGAAGTCGAACAGAAAGAAACCGATGCGTTTTCCTCTTCAAATGCTTTCAAAATAAAATGTTTCGTCGACTAATAGCGAATTAGCGATTTTTTTATTTTTATTAAAAGAACTCATCTTTTCTTTTTATTCATAATGACGGTAAAAGTTGCTTTTGAAGGTTTTTGTATGTTTTAATAACCCATTGATCAACACAAAAACACCTCCAGAGATAAAAACATTTTTTTTAAATGATATCATTTGGGAGAATGTAGACAAACACAAAAGACATGTTTGGGCTCAGTCCCTTAAATTATTCTACATTCATATAGAGCACATCAACACTGGTGCAACAAATTGGATTAGAAGCAAAATTGGCTAACAGGTTGAAACCGACAAAACCCAATACACAGGTTTGAATATACTTTTTATCGGCACTTGGAGTTTTGAGAAAGTTGTGCAAACTTGACACGCTCATTGAATTGTTCAGAAGATCTTACATCTCATGTTTACGAATTCATTTGTATTCCCCAATCCCACTCTGGTACCGTGCAGGTACTAACCATTGTCAAAGAATTAACAAGTCTACATGACGACTGGTACAAGAATTAGTTGGTGATGACGTTATTCTGAAGGCACGTCGGCCCGGTCTGCTGGTTCATCGTGTTGGTATGCAGCTTGACGCAGCTCTCCACTTACAGCTTCTAACTGAAGCAGTGTGTCAGTGTTGACCAGTAGATAAATGTTAAGGATTTGATGTGTATGAGCTATGTGTGATAGTGGGAATGTCGATACCATGTTAGAGTTGGCAATTACTTTTGACTTGAAAAATAATACTTACCCTTTGAAAAGTTACACCCAAAGAGAGAAAGTAGCGTGACTCAAATGAAATGACACGGCACCAACAAAGTCAAGGTGAAAAATGGCCCATCTAGGTTTATTTATATGAAAAAGATTGCACTTCATCAAGGGCTAAGGACTATGCTTTTGAGCTTTGGCCTTTGCAATATTACATTTGGGATTGTAATACTTGTTATAATAATAACTGCTTCAATTGAAGGGTGTGACGCATAGTATTGTATAATAGAAGTGACTTAATGTGTGTGTGTGTGGGGGGGGAGAAGGCCTCACCTGCTCATGTCTCTAATTTTACATACGGACTGTTTCAGCTTGTCCGGTTGAAACCGAATCCCAATGTGCTTTGTGCCGGATATAGAAATGACCTCAGCGGAGTTATTTACAGACGCACCATATAATTCAGAATGTCAAACAAATATGCATGATTAAGTTGGACTGCCGAAGGTGGGTCGGCACGAGAAATCTGATCGACTTTGTCAAACACAATGACACATAAGGGCGTTTTGGTAATGATAATTGCACAAATTAACAAAGATTAATTTTTAATTGATCAAACAAAAGAACGCATTTTTTGTTGTTGTTGTTGTTCCAAACCAGCTGCACTTCTCACCAAACGTCAGGTTGAGGCGCACTGCAGCAGAACGACCACCAGAGGGAAGCCCAGGATCTCACTCAGAGCGGAGTGACGGTGGAACAAACGCACGCAAAGAGGCCACGTGGTCGTGCGCGGCATACAAATGAGCGCCACGGTGGTTTCCCTCTCCGCAGTGTTGTCTTTAGTAACCCCGAACTGGTGCACAGACGTGCAGCTGGCACAAGGACGGCCCGTCAGTGCCTGCACTGTTTTTACACGTCTCATTCCCGCGAGAAATCTGAGCGTCGGCCCTTTAAATCATGTGAAAAGGAAATGAACAAAAATGAGAAGCAACCAAAAAAAAAAGAACAAAAAAAAAAATCCTGTCTGCCACGGGAACACAACCGAGTGAGCTACTACGGTGACGACATTGCAGGCGACGCGACATTCGCCAAAGATAATATGGGTCACGTGTTGTTATGCGCGATATCGATCGAGATAATCACGCTTGCGCATACAAAGGGAGCGCGGCGCAATAAGTTACATCAGAGGAAAAAGGAAAACGTAAACCCACAAATGTCAACACGGAGGAGCAGATGAACCACAGACCACTGCATACACAAAACTAAACAAAACCAGCATCGGCTTTGTCAATAAATGTATGCGATACTCCATCGTGCTCGTTATTTGTGCGCGTTGTCACCACGAGGTCCGCAGTGCTCTCCGGCAGGCTGCTGCTGCCGCCTCTGTTGTTGTTGTTGTTATTGTTGTCGTCATTCCGACTGCGCGCCTAAACCCTTCTGTGGTTCATAATTTAATAAACACGGCGTTTCGTCCGGCTCTGTGAAGGAGGAGGAGGGGGAGGAGGAGGAGGAGGAGGAGGAGGAGGGGGGTCTGCAGCAATAACGGCTTAGCTACACTATATCCATGTCAGTGGAACAAGCCATGCTGATGTCAGAGCTTTTCCCCTGCGCGGTGGGAGGATCTCCGTGCGTTGAGTCACGCAGCTGTCAAAGATAGCTGTCACCCAGCTTCAGGATCAAACACGCACTCAATGAGAAAAGGGGCTTTGAGCCGAAGGGACGCGCAGAGATCTCAGGTAACCCATCACCGCCCCCCCCCCCCTCGTTCCGTCTCCAAACAAGGACGACCAGGAGGAAAAAAATAACGTGTTTTTTTTTTTTTTTTTTTTGAGAAAGGGGAAGAAGCGAGTTTTGATGAATAAGGATTTTCGGATATTCGGATACACGCTGGGGACATCTGGAGAAAAGAGGAGACACACCGCGCTGACACAAAGAGCGTTTTCTTCTGCGCTTGACGAGGGAAAAGTGGGCATCCGCGGGGGAAAATGAAGACGAAAAAGGGTAGGTGGAATGCTTTCGAGGTAAAAAAAAAAAAAAGAAGTCAAAACGAGTTTATGTACCCAGAGGCAGCGTACAGAGCGATTTCCCTCAAATCAAACCGTGCAGTCTATTGTTTCCTTCCCAGACATGACAGGGGGATTTTTTTGGTGCTGCCATGTGCTGGCGGGATATCACAAGTCGATAAAGCTAGGTTTGTCCAACGTGTGTGTGTTTTTTTTTTCTTTTCTTTAGCACACGTTTTTGACACAATAACACACGACTGTTTCGCCATGTGTGTTGTTTTCTCCGTCACGGTGTAATTAGGCTAACTTCGGGACACCCACCCCCCCCCCCCTCCCCTCCAACAACAACCACCCCAAAGAAAACGTCAAAACTTAAAAACCGTAAGTACGAGCGGCTCGCTTTCGGTTTGATTTATGAGCTAATTGGAGCCGCACGCGCTACATTTGTGTCAAAGTTCGCGGTAAAAGGGACGGTTACATGTCAAAGTTGAGTCTATTGTTGTGAGTTGAGGAGTCTTGACTGTTACATTTGAACTAACGTTACGTCCGAGAATTATGCGGGGTTTTACTTTTTTTTTTTAAATTTACTCCTTCCACGACGAACGGAATCACGGTTCGCACCGTTTGAAATAGTATTTAAATCCGAACGGAGGCTGATAATCATCCTGACCTCATTGTGGGAAGTTGCTGTCGCATTCGCGGACCTCGTGGTGCAACGCGCGCGCGCCCTCGCGCACACACACACACACACACAATAGAAAAGCCCTTACAAGTTACTTCAACCTACAAAACGTGTCGCCGTTGTGCCTTTTTTTAAAAAAAAGACAAACGTCTCTCGTACCCAGTATGTTAAACTGTGACATTACGGAGGGTGACGAGTTTATGGTGAACTCCCCGTCTTTTCTTTTTCTTTTTTTGCGTGGAGAAACTTTTTTTTTGAATCGCACACAAAGAAGCACGCAGCCCCGGATTCTTTTGTTTAGTCTGGAGACGCTGATTTGCAACAGGTCTCCCCTCCCCCCTTCCCTTCCAGCCTACGTAATTACCTCATCCTGTGGGCCGCTCGGGAACTTTCTTGCTGCTTTTTTTTTTTTTTCTCGCACCGCTTCGCCTCCCAGCAGAGAGCTCGGGGTGCTGGATTTAAGCGCCCTCCGACTCTTTATTTCTGGGCTTTTCTCAATGGAGTCTGGCGCGTAGCACGCCGCTGGTTGCCTGCGTGTAAATAGCAGGAGCACGAGCACTTCTTTCCACTCGTGACGTTCGAGGTGATTCGTCAATTAAATAATGTTTCAGCAGTCAATGAGCAGCTGTATTCTTATCCTCCCATCCGATGCAAATCAGAGGCCCACTTCCTGTTTGATCATGAATGACTGTGTGCCAAATTCAGTCATGAAGCCACTCTGTTATCTTTACAAAAACACTGCTGCCTTTCTTCCAAACAAAATCTCCCATTATGCCGCGATTGTTTCTTGTGGTCAACTTTAACCGAGCACGCCCCCGGTCGTTTTAGGAAAAAGAAAAAAGACCTGGTCTGTGTTTGTCAAATGCAGTTTTTTTTTTTTTTTTTAAACTGACACAGCATCAGACCAGCCTTTGTGACGTCCCTCCCTTCCTTGCTCGCCCGCTCCCTCCCTCCCCCCGCCTCCTCGCACCCTCCCTCGCTCCCTATATGAATCACATGGCTGAACTTGACAGCTTGCTTTCTGACACATCAGCTGCCTCGCAGACAGCCCGTGTTTGGCTCGCCACGATGCGCCTTGTTGTGTCTGGCTCGCTCACGCGCTCGCTCGTCTCGCCGCTTTGCGCAGGTATGATGATGGTGATGCTGTCGGGGAGCGAGACGACGGACGACGAGGACAGCGTGGACGCCCCCCTGGACCTGTCGTCCGGCTCGGGGAGCAACGGCAAGAGGAAGCGGCGGGGGAACCTGCCCAAGGAGTCGGTCCAGATCCTGAGGGACTGGCTGTACGAGCACCGCTACAACGCTTACCCGTCCGAGCAGGAGAAAGCCCTCTTGTCCAAGCAGACGCAGCTCTCCACGCTACAGGTACGGGGCCCGAGGTGATGCGCTTATCTAAACTCTTCCCCCCCCCCCCCAACCCCGCTCCCGCCGCCGAGCCCTCGGAGCGCAAACAGATCAGTGCGAAAGTGGGGAGGAAGCGAGTGTCAGCTATGAGTAGAATCATTTCCTGTCTAGATGACAAACAAAACATGACACATCTACGGGGAATCGAAGGTCATCCAAACCAGCGTGATGTTGCAACGTGAGTAAACTCACCCCCCCCCCCCCCCCCACCCCCGTGTGTGCCGTTGGCTCAGGCTGAGGCGCTCGGACAGGAATTTCCCTCCCTCCAGCCCCTTTCCATCCCAGCTGTCTGGGAACAATGCGGAGTCATTTACATGGCTTGAACGGCAAAGCCTCTCCGAGCCAGTTACAACTAGCCTGGAGAGAGAGAGACGGCCCTGATTGCTGCCCTGACAAAGCAGATTACCCTTTATTGGAGACTTTGAACACAGGATTAAGAATTCCAAACCTTTTATTTATGCTGAAGGTTAATGTTTGGCATGTTATTGTAATCTTTGGTGTTTTATTTTTGGCTGTCCTGAAAATGCTAATTCTGATTTTTCTACAAAACAAATCAACTTTGATAAGATCTTCTCCTAAGTTGAGCAGAAGTGAGGAGTTGCTGTTTTCTCACCGCGGTGCACGTCTGTTGTCGTCCTCTCCAGGTGTGCAACTGGTTCATCAACGCCCGGCGGCGACTTCTCCCGGAGATGCTGCGAAAGGACGGCAAGGACCCCAACCAGTTCACCATATCCCGCAAGGGCAGCAAAGCGGGGGACAGCTTCTCCGACAGCTCCCAGTCCCCGAAGCCCGGCAGCCCCGCCGGCGGCGCCGAGGAGAGCTACGACCGGCGCGCCCTCCACCCGTCCAGCTTCGAGCCCGCTGTGCCGAGGAAGGCCGAGTCCCCCTCGCCGACCTCGCCCGCCTCCCTGGGGCCCGTGCCCACCCGCCCCTCCGTCATCTGTCACACCACTGTCACTGCCGCGGCGATGCAGGGGGCCCCGACAGCCTCCCGCCCCTGCGCGCCCGGAGTGAACTGCGACAGGGCCGCCGAGCGGTCGCAGGGGCAGCTGCAGGTGCAGGCGCTGCTCAGGTGCCAGGAGGAAGGGCGGGGCGGCAAGCCGCTCCACACCGCCACCGCCACAACCACCCTCGGCGGCGTGGAGGGCAACCTGAGCCCCCGCAGCGGGCTCTTCAACACCCCTCCCCCAACCCCTCCGGACCTCACGCAAGACTTCAGCGGCTTCCAGCTCCTGGTGGACGTGGCCCTCAAGCAGGCCGCAGAGATGGAGCTGCGGGCCAAACAGCTGGTCTCCTAAGGAAGAAGTCGAAGAGGGATCAGAGACTGACTTTGTGTCTCGGCGGCGGGACTCCTCGGGGGAGGGGAGAGGGGGGGGGTTCAGTGGCTCGTCTGAACAAATCCACAGGAAAGCCTGAACATTTCTATTTTTGGTATACCAATCAAATTGATGAGGACATTTTTTTTATTGAAAACAAAGACTGTATCGAGGTGCCTTGGCTGTAAGTTGTCTATCCGTTTCACATACATGCGTATGTATCCACATGTGTATCTTATTTGCACACAGGGACCAAAAATGTTATTTGAGAAATGCTGCCTGTCTTGTGTCTTTCCGTCGTACCGCGTCTCGTTTCAGAGAGCTGGAGTCAGCTCCCCCTCACAGACCACGCACGTTTACTCTTTCGCAGATCCACAGATCAGCTCATGATTAGTCTGCCACGTTTGTTTTGCACACTAAAGGCAGAGGAAGGTCATCTCAGTGTCTTAAACATACTTTGCTCTCAGCATCTATGACAAACTTATTCACTACTGTAGTAAATGTTTTCATGTAAGTGTTTTCATGAGTATGTATAAGTGTAGTCTTGGTTTTGTAATTTACTTTTAGCTATTTTAAAAGGAAAAAACCCCTATGCTTTTTTGTTTTTTTTACTTTTTGTTTTGTTTTTTTTCCCCACCAAGGGATCTTTCATATGACCAATGTAGCGGGTTCTTAGTCTGAGCCTTCGACCCATCACTCAGCGGAAAAAACAACGACGGCCAGTGGACTGAAAAATTAAACACTACAGATGTCTTTTCTGCATTTGCTGTTTTACAACCTGACTAAGACAGTCATTTTGAAATCACCAAAAAAGCATTTTCATGTATAATAGGACCATGTGTATAGTTAATGTGACGCGATGCCCAATGATGTGATTTCTCTTCATACTGTGCAATGTTTGTGGCGAATAGGGGTCACATGGGATTAAAATAAAGTTTTGTTTTTCTACATCTCGGATCTGATCATTTGGTGTGTGTGTGTCCCCCTCTTCCCCCCTCTTCCCCCCTCCCATCACTTGGATCACGCACATTCATACAGACTGTGTCGTTGTCAATCCTGCTGAACTTTGTGGAGATTACAGATCCCTCCCTTAGGGCTACGGAGGACGTATTAAAGTCAGTACGCTCTGTAAATAAAAGGAGCAGAAATAGTAAAGTGTTCACGTCTTTCCACAGGCTGCCGTTAGGCTTTCAGACACATTCCTGTGTGCGCGAGAGGGTTTACAACAGCCCTCGCCAATTAGCATAATCCTGCATAAATTAACACGCGCAAATGGCAGACGTCAACAGTTCCTTGCCAAAGGGGCTTTATGTGCGCCTGCATCTCAATAGAGTCCATGTAAGTCAGCTTACAGCGGGAGCAGGCTATAAGGGGACAGCTGTTCCCTCCTGGTGTTGCTAAAGCTTCTCGATTGGCCTCAATAGGATTTGTTGTTCTTACCACTCATGAAAGACATGACATCTTTTTCTGTTTTTAAGACCCCAGGAACAATCAGAATCTTTACTTATCAGAAAACTATTGATGTGTGGTTGGATCTTAGAGAAAATATCAGTAATATTATAACCCATTTTATAGGCCAGTAGCGGAAGCGTTTCAACAAATGTCATCCAATTTTCAGAAAGCCTCTCGAGTTTTCCGCTTTCCGTCATGATGTTGCCCATCTGAAGTGACGGCTCTCGTTGTGGAGGTTGGTTTCCTCAACCTGTAATCACTAACCAGGCCCACAGTGGCCAGTTGCAGCCCACCATGGTGGGCCATCCGAAGGGGGGGGGGGGGGGGGGGGGTAGGCTGACCCTGGGCCAGGTTTTACACAAAGACGACACCCATTTCCGAAAAAAACCCCTCTTGCGCGCCCCCCCCCCCCCCCCCCGCTCTCCTGAACTCTGGCAAACCGAGGTCAGCGTGCCTCCCATCAGCGTGACTGATGCATGAATGACAAATTACCAGGAGCTTCGTGCACAGGAGCGTCAGAGCTAAGCCAAGGCCAAAAGTGCTGTCTAATTATGGGGCCCGCCCCTTGCGGAAGGGGGTTGCCCTAAAAACACACCATGCTGGCCTTGTAATCTGCTTAATTATATTTCAAATTGAAAACACATGTAGAGACGGCAAACGAAATGAACACGACAAAATGATGGCAATGATATCTTTTTTTTTTTAATGCTGATAAGAGCTCATACACGTGCCATAACATCCACAGTGTGATAACATTAAATTACAAAATGTATACTTGCTTAATAGGTTATTTGATTGGGTGTATGTGTTTACATTTTACATTAGGGAAACATTCATCTATGTACAAATGAAGTGAATGTTTTTTTTTTCTCTGAATATAACTACGTCACAAGCTGCAGAATTTGCATGTGACTTTAGAGTTTAGCAATGAACCATAATTCAACATTCTGGTTTCTATATCCCTGCTATACCAGGAGCATTATATTGATATGTTAATATCATGAACATAAATAAGTAGTCGATCATTTGACACACGTTTCAATTCAAATACAAGTTCCAAAGCAAAAAATACTGAAATAACCGTCATCTACATGAAATGGCAACAAGTCTGAACTATTATTACTTTTATGCCTCCTCTTTGAACTTCCTATTGACCAACGGAAAAGGAAATACTACGTTTAACTGGCACAAATAGCTGGAATATATCCATAGCTATGGTTGTCCAATGGCACAAAACGTTGTCAGATCAATACAAATAATCAAACTACACACACGCTGTCCCGATATTCTGTTATTAGAACAAGTATTTGATGGTAAACTGGTTCAGGATTGTCTCCACATTCAAGCAGCTGACAGAAACACCTTGTTACATCGAAGTATTGAGGGCGGAGATGTCCAATAGGAGCAAACGTACGAATCCCCTGTTTACCACCACGGCCCATCCTGGTGACTGGGGTTTTATTTACAGTGAGAGACAAAGCCATAGGTCACATGAAGTCAGTCATACTCTCTGACACACACACACAAACACACACACACACTTCTTTTCCCCTGAGACTGCTGTTGTGCTCGACTATCATATTAGAAATTAAGGCTGATCACTGAAACAGAAAAGACAAAAACGGTGCCTGTCAATCAACATAAATAAATAAAATAAAAAACACAGTATAAGGGCCTTGTTGTAAGTGCATAATTATAATCACACAATGTCCATAAAGAGTCATTGTTCTCACTAATTAATAAATTAAAGATGGATACAAAATATTATAAATTGGGTCTTTTTTGTATGACCGTTAAATGTTTGCTTCATTTGGAGGCAGCGATAGTGCACACACAGTGAGGAGGAAACAGTCCCAGTTTTCAGTCCTTTTGTCTCAATACTGTCAATAAACCTCTCTTCTCTAAAAAGGACATAAAAACACAGTACAACGACCAGTATTGTACCAAAAGTCAGTATTTTGTAACACCGGAGAGTTTCAATGCAACATGGGAACAGATTAAACCTGTTTAAAAAAAAAAAAAAAGAGACAAAAGCATCAGTTCCCTGGTGTCCGCATGCGTGTCATGTGATTATACTGTGGTACAATGGGCTTTGTACAAACACGGTTGGCTCACTTTAGAATGAGACAAGATGGGTGGTTTGTTTACAGTTGGTTGATACTGCTACCTTAACAACTAGGACCCATTTGACCTAGAAAAATAGGAAGCACTTTTGAAATGAACATCTGAATTGCAAACGCGCGCGCGCACACACACACACACACACTTTCTCTCACTCACACACAGATTAACTTTGTGGCATTTCAGACAGTGAATTGCAGTCTTTGCGCGGAGAGCAGGTCCTACTTCTGGCTCGATGGCCACGTTGCCTCACCTGGAGGAGCAAAATCTGACCTTTCTTACTGGGATCGACCTCCGACTGCTGGAAAGACACATATTCAGACAGCGCGCGACTTGTGCCTCTAACACACACACCATCGTTTTCCTGTCTGGTCTTTTAGCCATTATTTTTCTTTAAGAAAATTTGGCCTCATTAAATATATCAAAACTCTGATCATATCAAAACTAAACAAGCATAAATAATACATGTGAAATAAGAGTTAATCGGGTCTCACCCTTTCATTTGATACGTTTGATCAATTACATAAGTCTTATGTGTTCGCATGTCTCAACATACACACACGCACACACTCCACGTGAACATGCATGCTCCTTCCCTTCATACCTAGGATTTTCTGCACTTTAAACATAATGTGAAGCATCACTGCTGTGCTAGCTGGCTTACTTTGTAACATTAGGCCACTTAGAAAAGGGATAAGATACGTCTTTGTAAGTGAGGAGGGGACTGCTACATCAAAGCTGGGAGAAGGAAATGAAGGAGGAGTGGGGTCAATAGATAAATAAATGAATAAATAAATGCTGTAAATGTACATTTCTTGTTCTTCTTCCATTGTGCCCAATCCCACGGTGGTACCGGGGGGGAGTCGGCAAAACAATGTGATACGCTCATGTTAGCGCCCTGGCCTTACCATTCAGCGCTTCAGTGTGTACGGAACAGTGTGTCGTCGGGCACGTGTGCGGGTACATGCATCCGCGTCGCTCATAGTCTGGTCTGGGCCTCGGGGATATAGATCTCGATACTGTCTGCGCTCTCGGTGGCAGAGCTCTGCCGAACCGAGGCGGCGCGCTTGGCAGCGAGCAGGCGCTTGCGGGCCTCTAGGCGCTGGCGCTCAGAGCTCTCCAGCGAGCGGTCCCTAGCCAGCGGAGGGTGGCGGCCCTTCGGGGGCTTCTTTGGCACGGGGGGAGGCATCCTCCTCTCCTGGACAGGGAGGACAACGTCTTAAACGACAGAGCATTTGAAGTCCTCGTGGCCAAAAAGCTGCAGGTTAAACACAGTAAGGAGCGACGCAGCCGCAGCCGCAGCCGACTTGCGTGAGGGTTAGGAAAAGAGCAGTGTAGCTTTTGTTGGCAGTACGTGCATGCGACTTTGAGTGAGGCAATGGTTTCACAGTAGCAGCCATTTGTGGGGGTCGGAGGTGAGGGGTGGGGGGAGTGTAAGAGAGAGAGCGGCGGTGGCCCGTCGTCTGAGGTAAAAGTGACCATTGGAGACGGACAGGCCCCAGCGGTGCATGGCAGGTAGTGTGGCTTCTCAAAAGCAGCTCACTGTCGACAACAAACACAAATACAGGTGGTGACGTCAGGCAGGCAACGCACATCTGCATGCTACAACAAAGCGTGTGAATAGTCACGGCGTACAATGCAAAGTATACAGCAATGGCAGCAGATAACATGCAGGTTAGTGGGCATTTCCAAAAAAAAAAAAAAAAAAAAAAACTAAATTGAGATTAGATGGATTCGTTTTTGGCATCGTGTGTCTGCACCTGAATCTCCGGAGGAGTCAGAGGTTTCCAGTTGTTGGCTTTGAGTTGGTGAAGCTCATCGAACTTTAGGCTGATGTTCTCGATGGACAGCTGGAGCATGTCCCAGAAACCGGCCAGGTCCTGGGAGACGGGCCGTGGGTGGGCATTTGGGTTCTTGAATAAAGACAAAAATGCATGTATAAGCACAAAAGGCACAAGAGAGGCAATTGGCTTGACATTTTGAATGTGTTTAAATAAACAACATAAAGCCCAATGAATTGTATTCATGTTATTGTTACAATGGTTCATTACAGATACTTCGAGGGATAACAAACTGTAGCGTGCACACAGCCAGTTTCTTTGTGTGTGAAAGACAGCGAGGGTCTACACTAGCTGCATAGTAAATGAGCTCCGGTGCGTCCTCTCGGGATGATTTGTGCAGGATGATGTCAGCGTGGTGGGGGCAGGGCTGGGGAAGCATGCAGAGGCTGAGGTGACACATACCAGATTCTCTTCACACAGCTCCCGGAACTGCTGGAACTTCTGGGACATCAGCAGCTGGGCACTCCCCACTGCACTGCGGATCTTCCCCAGGACTGGAGGAGACACAGACACACATGCATGGATGCGAGGACACACACAGACACGAACACACACACACACACCCCCAATGCAATTACTCACAGTACCGCATACTGCAGGCATGTTGCAGCACCAGCAGGGTGGGTGCATTTGTGATTCAACAGAAAAGGATACGCTAGAACCCCATTATCTGTGCCTCTTAGACACATAAAGCATTTAGGGAGGGAAATAATTACTGAAATGCACTGGAATTTAAAATCTAAACAAATGAAGAAATAGCAATGCTATATAATTACCCCTTTATATATGCTGCATCAAAAACAAATCAAGAAAAACAAGCAAATACTACAGCAAGAATGTAAAATTATAGTAAATTCAGCTCACAGTGCCCGTTTAAGCTGACTGATAGGAGATAAACAAGACTGTACTGCATAACCTGACACCGATGTGCGTCCTATTGACTTACACATCCCGGCGGAGAGAAACTGTCAGGGCATACATTAGTGTACGGGAGGGAGAAAAGGAGCAGAAACTGAGAGGCGGAGTAATGAATCTGCAATACAGAGACAAAATCTTTTTTTACTCCTTCAGCGTGCGCGTGTGTGTGTGTGTGTGTGTGTGTGTGTGTGTGTGTGTGTGTCGACGGTAGCGTGGGATCTGGGGAAAACATGACCTTGAGACAGGCAGCGTGCTCTGTGAGAGACTGTCTTGCCTGGAACCATAACAGCACAGGAGCGGAGCGGCGTAAACAACGACATCTTCAGCGAGACGTGAGATCAGCTGTGCAGTGTGGTCAGATGTAAACACGCCGCCTGAGGCTGGTTCTCTCAGTCCGGTAAGTGCAGGTAATTGCATATATATATATATATATGCCTAAAGCACGTGTATGCGGACGTTTGTGTTACTTCAAGATCAAATAACAGTTGCCTGAAGAAGTGGGGAGAGAAACCCCCCGGACTGCGTTTGTGTGAGAGCTCATTATACAGCGGGTCTAAAGGAAGACGGCTGTGTGGCTGTGTACGTATGGCCTGTCAGGATCAGGGCGCCATTGTGCTCCAACGTCCCGAACATCGGGCGCCATCCAAACCGGGGGAGGAGTATCGATCGGACGTCGGGCCTCGCGGACTCACTCTCGTCGGGCAGCTCGTTCTCCACCTCGTCCTGCTCCATCTGCCGACACCAGCCCTCCATCCGCTCCGTCTCGGCCCGCAGCAGCTTGAGGAACCAGCGGCCGTCGCGGGGGCACACCGACCGGCCCGCGGCCCCCGGGGCCCCGGCCTCCTCCTCCTCCGGCTCCGCCACGCTGTCCATCCACGGGTCCGGCGGGGGCAGGATTGAAGGGTCGAACCCCGCCTCCCCGAAGTCGTCGGCGGCACAGGCGTGGTAGTGGTTCCCCGAGCCCTGGATGCTGACGGTGGAGGAGGAGGAGGCGTCGCCGCGGGAGAGCTGGCGCGGCATGGTGGCACAGTGGCGCGGGGGCGGGCGCGAGGCGTCCGCGGGGTCGTCGAGGTCGGCCTGCACCGCCGTGGTCACGCTGTTGGAGCGCGTCATCCGCCGGTAGCTGGGAAGGGAAGCAGAGACCCGCTTCAACGTGGGATTCCATTTGATTGATTGCACAGAAATTGGGTATTGTGTAAGTATTACGTTACACGCTAAGAAGCACTCGTGATCAATTGTTCACACACAACCCCAGTATGAAAAGATACAATTTCATCTCCGATAAGAGTGAGTGTGGAGTGTCTTTAGTGGGTGTGGGTCGCTCATTCAGAAGCAACCCAGTGTCCAGTCCTCTGTTGTACAACAAGCACTGCTCTGGTGCTGATGCACAAGCAACACACACACACACACACACACACCTGGGAACCTTCCCTACAGCTGTGTGTGCCATGTCGTATTGGGCTCAGAGGCTTTGTGCCGCTGTCGGACAGCCTGTGCCAAGTCCCTCCACAGTACATGCAACAGCGCGTACACACACACACACAAATTACAACTCAAATTGGCCCAAAGCACATTTTTTATTAAAGCTCAGATGACACAAATGAACAGAGAATTTAGTAGAGAAGAAGCCATCAAATGACTGCCAACTTCAAAATGTTTACTATTTAACTAGTTTGCTGTCAATAAACAGGAAACTAATAAGAAGCAGCAACTCTGTGACTCCAGTTAAAAAAAAGGATCCATTGATCCAAACATGCCCTCAGTCCTGTCTCTCTCACACACACACACACACACACACACACACACACACACACACACACACACACACACACACACACACACACACACACACACACACACACACACACACACACACACACACACACACACACACACAAGCCTCAGCACGACACACACAAATGATGACAGCTCCATCATGTCTGCCTCGGCCCGTCTCCGGACGCACAATCCTCCTCGAAGCCACTCATTCATCTCTAACCTCCCTTTTCCTCATTCATCTCCCTTCTTCTTTGAGAAAAAAAAGGAGCAAGAACAAGGGAGTGACTTGGGGCTAGATCAAAGCGTGTGTGTGTGTGTGTGTGTGTGTGTGTGTGTACTGTGAGTTTGTGTGCGGAGCAGTTAAAGAGTAACTCCTCCGAGCAGGTGTTCTAATGACCTCGGCCTGCTTTCTATCAGCCCGCTAACAACTTCCTGCAGGGACGGGCAAGGCCAAGCACGGCCCCCGACGTATCGCCAGACAGCGGGACAACAAGGAAGTGCATCCAGAAGACAAGCGCCAATGCGAACACATAACCCCCCCCCCCCCCCTCCCCCCCGCGCGCTGCGAGTCCATGTCCTCGTCGCATTCATGTGGTGAACATGACGGAAAGCTGTAAATCACGGGGCCGCATTCCTTAAAGCTGCCGCTTTCCAGGGGCCTCGTAAAACCTCTAGGTTTTTATATTTAAACTGTGTTTCATTTTCCTCTCCTCGGCCGATACCACAAAGCACGAGGAAATACTGAAGCCTCTATAAACAAAAAGCGCCCGATGTTTTATTTGGATATAGAAGTGCTGGAAAAAGCAGATAGAGATATGCTGGATGACAGACAGGTTTTTTTTTGTTTTTTTTTAATTCCACATCGCATGGCTCCTGTTTCTGTTTGCCTAGTGCCACTAATGACAAACATTCAGTGAAGTCAGGGAGGTCTAGTTGTCCCTTCTGTCAACTTTTCAAGATGGTTTTTAGTCCTGGGATCATAAGCAAAGCCACACTTCCCCTGTGACTGCAAAGGCATCTCAGACCCTAAACCTTCAAGGCCATGAAAACAAATCCAGCTCCGTCAATTGATTTAACAAATTCCATCACATTTGTGTATCACAGTTTCTGTTTCTGTTTGTGATCAGACAGCAGTTTAAAAACTTTTATGCATTATTAAGGGGGGGGATAAGTAAATATTCAAAATAAACATAAACGGATTCATTCTCTCAACATTTCCGAAGATAAAGAAGTCTTTTTAAAGATAAACATTCGGTTGGTTGTCTTTATCTCTTTAAAAGCGCTCTCTCACTTTTAATCCTAGTTCAAACAGTGAGGTGAGGTTCTGACCTGCGATTGCTGCTTATAAAGTATCTCTCTCCCTCTCTCTCACCCTCCCTCTCCCTGAACACACACCTAAAAACACACACAGACACAAATAAGGAAGGTCGAGCCCTGTCAGGCGGCTGTAGGAGTTTGGCCCTCTCGCTGTCTGGGAATCTAATGCAGGGGGGCAGCGTGCCCAGACCTCCCAGGTACACACACACACACACACACACACAAGCAAAACAGGTTAAAACGATCAAAACATGCACCAACAAAAATACCCCACTACCTACTCCAAACATTAACCAGGGAAATGCACAAGCTGCAGTGCAGCAATATCCGCAGGCCGAGAGGTGTCTGGGTGAGTTAATATTTGGCTTGGTCACTCAGCTGAGACCTCCCCTTTCAGAAAGCCCCTCACATTCCCTGACACTGTGTAAGTGTGTGTGTGTGTGTGTGTGTGTGTGTGTGTGCGGACTCGCAGCCCCTCACTGTGACCTTTGAAATCAAGGTGATGCTTCTCTGAAATCCCGAAGCAGGGAGCCAGTGACGTGACCCCCCGGTTCGTCACCTCCCCTCAACAAACAAAAAGGTCACTGTTTTGACAGCTTAAACGAAAGCAGACAAAGGAAACTAAATAAATGCCTGCATGGGTGAGCGTGTGTGTGTGTGTGTGTGTGTGTGTGTGTGTGTGTGTGTGTGTGCCCCCCCCCCCCCCCCAAGATGCCTCGACAGGCCTGAGGTCCAATGTGAGCCAATGAAACAGCGACCTTCTCCTCAGATTGGGAACATGCTCGAGAATGAGAGAATGTAGCAAACAGCACCGGGGCTCTCAGACATGAACCAACCCAATAAAACGCTCTCCCTCATTCTCCCTCCCCCCCTCCCTCCTTCTCTCCCTCCCTCCCTGCCTGCCTCCCTTCCACACATGTGCAAAACACACACACACACACACACCCTCAAAAGTAGCCTGAATCACAATGACTGGAGCAACAGATGGCTGTCAACTCAACCCCCCCCCCCTCTCTCTTTCTCCTCCCCCTTCCCGCACAACATCCTCTGGCCCAGCTGTCACTTTTGGGCCCCTGGCTGAGGGGGCTCTGACGCCAACCTCCCTGAACTGGGGACAGCTGCTGCAGTAAAGCCAGTGGAGGCGGTGGGGGGGGGGGGGGGGGGGGGGGCAACGCTTTGCACCACACCAAGAAACCTCTCCCACTCCTCTCTTCACTCACCAGCGCTCATCCTCAACCTGAATTCCGATCGACTGGAATTTAGACTGCTCCTCCGTCGGCCCTCCTTCCTCCGGCTCCACCTAAGAGGAGCAGTAAAATGACTTTACTTTTGAATTTTTTTTTTTCCCCTTGGAACCCAAAGCGAGTTGTCCACAGACCTGGATCCCGACGGAGAGGCACTTGCGGAGCGCCTCCCTCTGCGCCCGGCCGTCGGCGGCGGCGGTGCTGTTGGTCACGTGCTGGCTGGCCGGGCCGTGCACCTGAGCGTTGGCCGCCTCGATGGCGGCGGTCAGGGCCTTCATGCTGTCGATGCTCTCCGTGGAGTTGGACAGGCCCGGCTGGGAGCTGATGCCGCTCCGCGGGCCCGAGCCCCCGTCCATGTAGGCGTCCTGAGCGGACTCGGTGCTGCTCTGCGCCGTGATGGATATGAAGGGTTTGGACGGGGTGGTCCGTGGTGGGACCGGGGGAGGCGTTTTCTTGTAGGTGGTGATGCATGATGACACTGCAGGGAGGAGACAGAAAGATGAGAAACAAACCGGTGCATATTTATGTCTGTGGGTCTGAAGGAAGCGGCCTGCATTGTGAAAAAAAAAATAACCCAAATGATGTCATAAGGAAGATCACCAGGGTCTTCAGGTTAACAGTTCAGGTATCAGGAACCTGTGTCACAGTCGAAATGGAAAGTAGATTAGGGGCAACTTTAACAAATGAGAGCCTCGTTAAGTAATAGGATCAGAATGTGAGTCACTTGACCTACTGATCTAGATGGTTAAGCCTTCTGTGCTCTTACTGTCCACATACAGAACAATTAGACCTTTCAGGAAGTAGCCGACGAAGTAAATTTCCCTTGTTTGCACGCATAATTGCAGATAAATTAAGCCCGGGAGATCAATGATATTGCAGAGAGCCAAGTAAACCAAACCACCAACCAAAGGCTTGCATTAGAGCCGAGCAAATGGATATTAAAAAGCATCGTAGTGCTGCTCGGTTACACTCTCGGGTTACACAAATGGAGCCTCTCACACACTGACTGAAGAGCCCAGGTGGAGAAACATACCAACATAGCCAGCCTATAGACGAAAACAACCACCTCCCTTGGAATCTACTTCCTGGATTGGTGTTATCATCAAAAACTGTCTCTCTCTCTCTCTCTCTCTGCCCATCGGGGGGAAACTAGGACACCGAGGTTTTTACTCCCTACAGAAGACAAACATCCTACCGCGGAGCGCGTGTCGATCCGTGTGTGTGCGGGCAGACAACAGCGTGCGACCCACGCTTCTCACCGTCTCCCTGACAGACACAAAGGGAAGATTTCGGGGGGGTTTGTATTGGAGGGCTGTGCCCCCCGTCGTCCTGCCTCGCCGGCAGTGACTGGATGATCTCAGACGAGATTTCTGTCAGGTTCCGACAAGCTGGAAAGTCCTCAGACGGGATGAAAAGCTGCGATGAGATCACAGTCGCTTAAACGGGATCCCTTTGATGGTGCGGTTGCAAACCACAAGAAAGACAATAGGAGAGGACTTGCTGTGTTTAACGCCGCATGCTTTGGGAGATGCTGCATGTTGGGGAATGACACGTCGCCGCAATGCAGCACTGTCTCATCTTCTCATACACGCTAAAGGGATCGTGGATCGTCATCCGAGGCGTCAGGAAGCTTCAGAAAGGTCAACGAGTACAAACCCACCAGAGAACCCAAAAAAAAAAGAAAAAAAAAGAAAACGAAACCCAGAACACACACACACACACACATGCTCTCGCGCAGAGGGAGACGGGGGCGAGGTCCTGCCCCTATCGGGTGTGGAGGTTCAAAGGATAGAATGTCAGGCCCCTTTCAGAGCTTCTATCCCCTGAAGTCATCTAAAAGTCACACTTGTGTGTGTGTGTGTGTGTGTGTGTGTACGTGTGCGTGCTCCTGCCAGAGAGAACGATTGGAGAACAGAGGGTTTTCATCCGCTCAATAAAGCGCCGTATGAAACAGGAGACAACACGCCGCGTCCCCGCCCCCCCCACACCCTCGCCGTCACCGCGAGAGTCGAGACCCGCCGAGAATGACACGGGGTGGGATTTTGAGTGCCACGGCGGGTTAAGCAAACAGAGTCGGGGACGTGCCCGGCGCCAGAAATGTACGCGCACGTAGGCACAGAAACAACATTGACACAGCGCGGTTTTGACGCTTCGACCTCTGCACATCGAGGTGGGACCGCAGGCGCATCGGGAGCGCGACTCCGTGTGTCAAGGTTTTGTCATCAAACATTTTGCACAAAAAACCTTAAGATAAACGTTAAAAGAAACTAATTGAATTGAATTCTCGCCTGTCTGTCAATAGTAAGGGAAAAATCAGGCCAAAACAACTGTCCGGATAAAACAGCGGCCAAGTTTCCACACAAGTGATAAGACTACGGTTTGATCCTCCTGCAGCCATGAGCGCGTTAGACAGCTCCGCGGCCCAGACCTCCCACGCGCACACAAGACAGTCAAGGACAAAGTGAAGTGGGAGCGTGACGTAGCAGACCCTCAGGAATAAATGTGGAAAACTCTGAAAAAAACGACCCACAAGTACGCACAGAAAAAAAAAAAAAAAAAAAAGAAGAAGAAAAAGGTTTTGTGTCAATCCACAATATCACGTTAGTGGAGCTTTGATCGCAGAAAAAAAAAAGAAAAAGACGCCATTCACACATCTTGTAAAAATGAGAACGACTTCCTCGCTCAGTGGAAACGTGGAATTTCTACTCTTCCCTCCCAGAGGCCGGGCCGGCGCTGCCCGCTGCGAGCATTGTCATTCCAAGGAGAAGGCTCTGAATGACAAAACTCTAACGGCTCTTTGCCAAAGACCAAACACTTCAAAAGTCCCACGCCGACAAGTTGGTGTGAAAAGCGATTCCCCCCCCCCCATAATATCAAAAGAATGCCTCTTTCCTCCCCTGAGACAAAGCAATGGCTTCATTCATTCATCAGAACAACAAGAACGGATCTGCTCGCCGCCTCCTTTCGGCTCTGCTGATCACCGTCCCGTTGGTGTGTCACATCAGGTGTTTCCCCCCCCCCCCCTTTTTTTTGTTTTTCTTCTCCGTGACACCAGAGAGATTGAAGGCAGGCAGCTGCCTTGTAATCTCCAATCTGTGTATCTGTGTGATAGGCCGCAATCAAAGGGCCGACGGTTGGCTTTGGTTTGCTCCAACAGGAACGGGCTCCCCCGCGCGGGGGCCGAGGGCAAATCCACCGCCATGCAAACAAATACAAAGGCCCGGAAAGAGGGGGGGGGGGGGGGGGGGGCGCGGTCGGTATGGGGGAACATTGACAGCTGAGCCCAGCTGCACTGTGTTTGCGATGAGGGTCCCGCCAGAGGGGAGATGGCGGAGAGAGCAGCAAAGAGAGAAGAGGAGCTGAACAAGACCGAAGAGGAGGAGGAGGAGGAGGAGGAAAGAGGGTAAATCAGGGAGCTGCTCCGTCTGTTCCCCTCTCGGCCCATTTGTCCGTCTCCCTCTATCTCTCTGTCACATGCGCCTAGAGAACCAGCTGGAGTCCTTTGTGAGGGGCGTCACCATGGCGACTCGCGGCAACATGAAGTTTGCCGGGAGGCTTGGCGCTTTACCAGCGGCAGGCGGAGGGGGAGCTTCTGTCGGCCCATTTGTTTACCTTGAGCGGGTCGCCGCAGCTGCGCTCACACCCACCTGAACAGAGGCAGGACACAGCGGGACCAAAAGGGTGGCAGCTAGCGCAAATTTAAAAAACAACAACTATAAACAGCATGATGTCGTAGAGAGAGGAGCACTGGGTGCCACCGTGTTGGCAAATAAATATCAGACAATGTCTCTGAAACACAAGCGGTTGCTTTAGGCCTTTGAATATTTCACCTCCACCAACCTGTTTTTCTCGGATTCACGTGAAAGAAAAGAAGAAAAAAAATCTTTTCACCGGGTTTCCGGGGGCAATGTCACGAGATGAGACTTGCAGGAAAGGTTCACACGGGTCGACCTGCTGCTGCTGCTGCCGCGGTGAAATCCGAGAGACGCCGCGGGCGACTCAACGTGGCCCCCGGTGGCGTCCAGCAGAGGCGCCCGTGCGTCCTCAAAAAGTCCGCCGACAGCCCTCCGAGTCACCGGAAAGTCTCCGAGAGACTCGCGGGTCACTCCGCGACCTCTCGGGCCGCCAGAGGGTTCAGAGGTCACCCGGGAAGGGTTTCTGCTCTCCAGATGCCGCCGAAACCCTCTCAGACACAACAGCTCACTGTGTGTTCACGTGTGTGCGCATGAGGGGGGGGGGAGGTGGCGGTCCACCAGCGGGCTTTTAGGGAGGTATATATTTAGCATGTGTGAGGCGATATTGTTTTTTTGGGGTATCAGCACTAAACACTTTGTGCCTCCGGTGTCCTCAGACCGAACGGTTCGACCAACAAAGCCGTGCGCTCAGCGGGTCCTTTTTTGTTGTTGTTGTTGTTGTTGACAGAAACCCGTGTCAACGGCGGGATTCTGCTCTGGCGGGCCCGGGACTCCTGGATCACCAGATGAGAGCCGTGTTTACAACTGTCAGCCAGCGTTAAATCTGGCAGGCAGTCTCTTCAGTGTTAGGCAATACGCTCGCTCCCTTAACCCCACTTTCACGGAGCATGGGGAGAGCTTAAACACCAAACAGGGGGGGAAATAAACTGCGAGAGTGACATCACTAACTGTTTTATATCCCTCTAAAATATCCAAATGACTGTATTAACATCGCCACCACTGAAAATAGCAACTTGATGACATTTGTTACACTGCGCGTACGGTACAGTGGATGCGAGCTGATCTCCTGAAGACCTTTCTTACATTAGACCTGCTCTGTGAGGAATCAGGCCTCTGCCGACTAGAGACACATTAGGCTTTTGTTTCTGCCCCCCCCCCCCCCCGCCCCCAAAAAAAGATCTTCCTGCAGGGGATAGAAAGAGAGATGGTGACTGAATGTAAAAAGAGAGGGCAAGAGATAAAGAAAGAACAATGGAGAGAGAGACAGAGAGATGATTGGACAGGAGATAAGTTTGCTGCGCTGTTTATTTGAGCTCCTTCGCATTCCAGCCGCTTTGCGGGGCGTGAAAACCCCCGAGCATTAGCTCCGGCGCTAAAGCTAACACGCCCATACATCTCACGCATGCTTTCACCGCACTCATTTCCCACCGCATTGCTCAACGACCGCCACCGAGACTTTGAGAGCAGACCGTGCAGCGTGACACATGGCATGGGCCGGCCAATGACAGCGTAGGCATGGCATACCTACGGACACAATCATGTAGCTGGGGGGGGGGGGATCGCTTAGTCACTTCATTTGAAACTGCCTTTGTGATCAAGCAGTGTCCGACTCTCCATGAATCCTGTTGGTGTCGAGAGAAAGAAGAAGAGAGGGCAGCGTCTTAATGGCGGTATTTTGTGTTGCTAAGTGGATAATATGCAGCCCACTTAGGCCAGGGTCTGACACACTAAAAATACCCCACAACACAACGGCAACGTTGCCACCACACGGTCTTCCAAGTGCTCAACGCAGCTCCCTGATAAAACATGACAGACTGTCCACGAGAACTGGAAGTCTGTGAAGTTTTGGGAGTACAAGGAGACATAACCGCAGGCCTGAGGAGTGACTCTGGGCAAGGAAAAACACACACACACACACACACACACACACACACACACACACACACACACACACACACACACAAACACAGAGGAATCAGTCCTAAGTTAGAGAGCTGATTACATGAAGGATCACCGCTCGCTGCAGCTGCTATTTACATATAAATGCAGCAGAATGTGGTGAAAAGTTCTCCTTTACTTTACGTCTGCAGCGTGCACTCTGCCTCCTAGGCTCCTTATCTCCTAGACGCAATAAAAGGCCAGAACTTGATTGGTAAATATGACGCGGCACAAAAGGCACCAGGAGAGCCGGCCGGCGGGCTTTTACAAGCGCTCAGGTTTTACTCTTCCAGGAATGCTGTGTAACATTAGCGTCGGGTGTTGTTTCACAGCCCTGTTTTTTTTCTTCTTCTGCCCCCCCCCCCCCCCGCTCGCATTCCTTCCTCCATTTGCCCTGTTTGACGTTCTTTGTCCTGACCACTCGCACATGGAGGGGAAAGGAGACACTGGCGGGCTTAATCCACAGCCAGAGGCATGCTAAAGCCATCTGGGCCCAAAACCTAATTCGGCATCTCCTAATTATTTATATATATATATATATAAAGGGGGAAAATTGAGGGGGAAAAAGAGGGCACAGAGAGAAAAAGGTAGGAGGAACAAGAACCAGGCCACTCTGACGCATGTCTTTTGTGGTTTCCAGTCCTGACCCTCTGACCCTATACATCCTGTTGAAGGCGTGGAGGGGGCGGGGGGGGGGGGGGGGAGACGAGATGGTAGCTATAGGCACAGGCTTCGCACACGTGTGTGTGTGTGTGTGTGTGTGTGCAGCTGTGTGTCCCAAGTAGCGAAGCGACGGAGACGGAGGCTCCTATGAATATGGGACGAGATGCTGCGGAGCCCTGTCCGTCCATCAGGTGTGATTTTTCACACCCCTCTTCCTGCGTGTTTACATCCACTCCCCGCAGAATCCCATGGGGGAGGAACAATGGTCTCTCAAACATTCCCACTCTCCTGCCGAGAGCGCTCGTTTGTCTCCTGCATTCCTTTGCCCATTCATCTCTTTCTCTCCCTCTCTCTCTCTCTCTTTCTCTCTCCCCCCTCCTGGATAGAACTTTACACGGGGGAGGGGGGGGGGGGCGTCTGAGTGGGTGTCTTAAAACCCTCTGAGTGGAGTCAGTACCCCTTGAACACCGCCTCCGCCTCCTCCCTTTCCTCCCCCCGGTTTTACTTGGGTAGTGAAGCAGCAAAGCTCAAAGAAAAGGGAGGAGAAAGAGGAGATGCATTCTTTCTCTCCCTCTCGCTGTCTCTCAGTGTCTACCGGGGGTGAGCCGTGGCTTATTTTTAATGACTGCTTAAAAAATAAATAAAAAAAGACAGAAAAAAATAAAAAAAAGAGGAAGGGTTTGGTCTCTCTTTCCCCCGCCGGCCGCTTCCACACAAGCTCAGTCACTCAGACACACACTCACACACACACACACACATTACTGTAGCCGAGTCTGGGACTTTCACAGAGGAGTCTTTAATTTGCGCTGGGGCCGGGCCTCCCACGCTGCACAGCCCAAACCACCCACTTACAGCCTCATGCACCATTCCTAAGAGTCCCTCCAACACACTCCCCAACCCTTCAGAGCAGCGAAAGCAACGAGAGGAACCAACAGGCATTTAGCTGTCAGTTAAAAAAAAAAAAGAAGAAAGAAAACTTTCAACATTCTGTCAAGAGAGCAGAGCAAAAAAAGAAAAACAAAAAAGCATGTCTCATCGGTTTGCCTCCTTGGAGGAAGTATAACTCCACATGTGAACCCCCTTCCTTTTGTTTTTTGCTTGGGTTTTGCGCCTCGCCCAGCTTTAGCGTGGAGGAGCCATGAGGATCATCCACAGCAAACACTGAGGAAATCCTTTCGGGGCTTTGCTTTTCCTTTGCTCCTTCTGATGCCAAAACACAGACAGGAAGAGCAAAAACTGGGAGGAGGAGGAGGAGGAGGAGGAAAGCCCCTACCTGACAGGTCGGGCCCCTGTCCACCTGATCAGACACGCCAAACTTGGCGTTTAACTCTTGGAGTAAAGCAAAAGTACAGATTCCCCCTGTGTAGCAGGAAGCTGGCGTGTGTGCGTGTGTGTGTTTGTGTGTGTTCTTTCTGCACAGTGGCAAACAGCAGGGCTCCAATGCCGCGCAGCACTCTTTGTGTTTGTCGCAGCCCTGTCAGTTCCTCCCCGAGCCCCTCGCTTCTGCCTCCTTTTTTTTTTCCCAAAACTCTGAGCAGGAGCAGAGGAATGAATGACATTCTCTTCCTGTGTCAAAAGACACCCAAACGCCTCTCTTCCTCCCCAAATAGCTATAATCAAAGCACTCCGGGGCCATCACAGAGTGGGACCAATTAAGTCGTAAGTAAACATGAACACCTAACAGCCGCCAACAAAAGCTCTGAGCAGATACATCCTATTGACTTATTCTCCTTTAAGCATTTGCAGGCGGGAAATGACTGTTGATTCAAGCGCAGTGATTTATTGATACTATAGAAATAGTGCAACGTCGGCACAGATATTCGACAAATCCGGTTGCAACGCTCACGTGCAAAGACGTGGAGCCAGAAGTTGCGCTTTATTTGGGCCAAACTCGACACTCTGGATTACACAAATCTGACTGGGGAAATTTTCTGAAATGTAGATGAGGCTATGATGACATCTAGTGAAAGATTTTGTATTGCAAAAAAGATGTATTTCTTTGCTTGCATTTCTTTTTTTTAATTTTAATTAAACCTTTATTCAAGCAGGAGAGTCCCATTAGGATTAAACAGCTCTTTTGTTAATGGAGACCTGGCCAAGCAGCCGCATCAGAAACACATAATCGCAGGCAGACTTCATTCAGTTTGACCTCACATGACTTACTTTAATTAAATGACGTCACAACCACTAGACTTGCGTGAATTAAATGACTGAATTCAGCAATTCAGAACACGTTTAACTGCAGCTGCACTCGCTGGAGCAGCATCTGCATCTGCTCATCTTATGACTAACACCCTAAAAACTGACATTGAGCCGTATAAAAGGAGAGATGCTGAGTGCATTGTCAATGAAAGAGTGCAAGTTCCCACTGGCTGGCATTCTCAGACTGCCGTGACAGGATGAAGTAATTACTGAGTGGCTGACACACCAGCATGGCCGGGACTCATCTCCCCCAGGAAGAGAGAGAGAGAGAGAGAGAGAGAGAGATTACCCGCATCCAGGGCTCCCAGTTCACACTGGATCCAGCAGCTGCAGCCGGAGGAGCCGTACACACACACACACACACACACACACACACAAGCTCCTGCCAGGTACGAAGGCCCGCCACAACTGATGACTTCCTTCTTTTTATTTTTCTTTTTTTTTGGTCCACACGGATGGAGTGCGTGTGCTACTGTGTCCACACATGCCCCGGCCCGAGCTCTTGTTTCCTGTCAAACACACCCACTCGCAACCCTCAAAGCATGTGGGATGACGGCATTGCGCAGGTGTGTGTGTGTGTGTGTGTGTGTGTGTGTGTGTGTGTGTGTGTGCGCGTGCGCGCGCGGGTGAGAGGCAACGAGAGGGGGGGGGGGTGGGGCATCGGAGCGACGGATGACACCAGAGTACCTTTTAATCTACATCCCCTTCTTGGAATAATAGTTCCACCTTTGATCCACCGACACACAGGTGGATTTTTACACAGCATACGCCGCTTAGGGAGGGCTTTAGCGGTCCCTGTAATTAACGCCAGAGTACGGAGACCTATCTGTGCATGTGTGTGTGTGTGTGTGTGACTGATGGGGGGGATTGATGGAGCTCAAAGGAGCATTCCTTGCCCAATGGACCACGTTTGATCTCCATGTCTCTCAAGCACTTGTAAATCAGGCAAATTACGGATGTCAGTCACGGTTCTTATCTCATTTCCTCTATTTCTGTCTTTCGGAAAAGAAAAAAAAAGGTTTCAGCGCAACTAAAGACACACCGCGTCTAAAATGATATCTTAAAGGGATCACCACAAGATGGAACTTGCTTCGTACACTGAGTCACTCCTCCAGACTGGGTTCCTCTAGAAGGGGCAGAGGCTCCCTCTAGTGGTGGTAAACATAAATTAAAAAAAGAAAATGTCTTATTTTAGAGAACATTTTAAAAGAATACTGAATGGTAAATAAATGTGAAACATTAAGTGGCATTTTAGCAATATTTTCAGTATTATTTTGTTTTGTATTGCTCTTTGTACTGGGATCATCCTTGTTGGATATCGTTCCAAAATGATTTCTGAGGTATGGAACACTAGTTTTAATTATCCAGTCAATTGGAAAAATCAAACCTGTGATGAAGGAAAAGCCCTTCATCAGGATAAACTTCAGATTTCAGCATATTTGAAATAATTACCCTAATGTTATAACCATTTATTTTGCTTTTGCAAAATGATTTTGATTGTTGAAGTGTGCTTTGCAAACTCATGGGGGATGAGCAAAATGTCGGTAAAATGTTCCCTTTATGATACAACGGTAACTGCCAAACCACATGCGAGTCCCCCAAAATGATGGGACTCGGAAAAAAACAAACATCCAATGCAATATTCAATGGAGCCAGGAGACAAACAAGCCACTGAGGCTCCAGTGATCCACAGCTTAGCATGTAACAACCTCATTCTCACTTCAGACTACTACTCTACTCCACTACTCTCCTTCTAAATGGGGATTACTGCAAACCTGGAGTGAACTTTTTCCACAGCAGAGAGGCTGACGAACGAGTGAAGTTAAAAGACTAGAAACATTAAATATGCAGGAACCTTCGTCTGTTTACACACATCTCCATGCAAAGGTACTGTAAATGTGAACGCCTCATTCCTCAACACTGGATGACTGACATAAGAGTTTATAGCTTAAAAATATCCATCCAACAGTTCACACCATAAAGCATGACCCACTATATTTAGTACGTCTACAGAGCAGCTTCCAAATTGAAAGAGCACCAGCAAAGTACCAGGATTACTGGAAAATACCTAAGCGTAATGCTGCTGAACAATTTCTTTAAACTTAAATTACATTAGTTATTTGGTCCAGAGGGTAAAGTGCTTCTAAACATGTTCCCTTTTGTGCTGAAACACTTAATCAACAACTCGGCTCCTTAACACAACCTTGCCTGCGGTGAACAGTTCCTTAAGCCGTTAAAGTGTTATCAATATAAATGCCAATACTTTAAAACACTCCAACATATGGCTGTGCAACTGTGCCCTCGAGACAGTTGTGATTCAGCTGGTAAAAAAGGTCTGTGAGTAAAGCGGAATGTAAAATAATAATATAAATAGAAAAGCAAATTGTATGAAGTGTACTATATCAGATTCAAAGTGTTACAGTCACAATGACTCACATTGGTATTATTTACAGCTCCATAATTAAAGTCGATTAATGTCGTACTGAAGAACTGTGTTGAGCTTTCCCTAATTCACATAAATCCGTCACATTCTAACACATGGCGTGCTCGGATCACCAGACACGCGTGTGCGGTCTGTGCGTGTCCGAGGCACGCTGTGCTCATGCGGGTCCCTGGAGCTTCCTCTGAAAATAGAAAGCGGAAAGCTGGCAGGTTAGCGGGCGGTCAGCACGGGAGGGGCGGGGGGGGGGGGGCAGGATACATGAGCATGACTCACTAAAACACAGACGGCCGGTTTGGAGACACGGAGGCCGCAGACTGTTCATCCGTCACATGGGAGGGCGTTAGGGGCAGTAGCACCAGTGATCTCTTTTCCCATAAGGCCTTTAGGACTCAGCACCCCCCCCCCTCCTCCATCCCCTCTCGACCTAAATACCTAAACCCTGCAGAGGCATGTGCCGTAATGCTGTGCCAGGGGTTGCTCCGTGTGATGCAGGCCACACCTGTGGTCCTCCCATCAGAGACATGGTACCAAAAATAGACCAGCAGCTGAAAGGTGCTCACATGTTCTGGGAAGCATGAGTGGACGGGAAAGCACGTCGCTTACTGTTCACAGTATGTCAGGTTAAAGGGGGAAAACCAGTTGCTCAGTGTGTGAAAATATTTTTTTTAATGTAGTTTGGAATTTAAATAAACTTTTTTTTTTAAGTGAGATAAATTAAGTGTATTCATATTAGAGTTATACCCAGATCAAACATGATTATTTTTGTATTCCATGTGACGGTTATTATAATGTTACGTCCAGTTCGTATTTAATAAAAACAACATCGTCCATTTTCACGGGAACCATGAATAAGCAGAAAGGGGAGCGGCACTTAAATATACGACTTCCTGCTACGCCTTTCAAAGTAAAGGCCAGTGACACATTTTCACTAGAAGCAAACGCCTTTTTTCCTGTTTCTTTTACTAACCTGAGTTTACCTAAAAAGTTAAAACCCCATCGATGTCCTTCGTGTATATTCTAACATGAAGTTCCACGGTGCCAAAGTGTTTTGCATTGCATCCGGCCATTATTTTAAGTTTAAAAGTCTGCCCCGACGCTTTTTTTCCTCCCTCTTATTTTGAAGGCTACGCGAACCACCGACTTCCCGGTCCCGCACTTGGGGACTGACGCAGCTCCCCCATCGGGTCCCGTCTCGCCCCGCCGCTCGAAGGGACGGGAGGACCGCGGCGGTTTACTCACGGAGGCGCGTCCAGAAATGGCGCACGCCGAGCAGCGCGCCGCACAGGCCCTCGAGCAGCGACATGGGACGACGAGAGTCCGCGAGGAGGTGTCGCGAGGAGCCCTCTCTGCCTCCTTTCCTCGTTCACTCTGGCGATGCTGGATTCTTATGTCAGGATGTGGACGCGCCTTGTTCTCGCGCGCCCCCCCCCCTCCTCCCCACACAAACACTTTACATCTCATCCAGCACGGGGTGGGACGGGCCCGTTCATTTGGAAAACTTTATTAGAACTTTGTCTGCTTCTGAAGGGGCCGTTTCTCCACACGTATTAAAGCCAATGTTCCAATAGGGATTCCAGGGTTTCAGGGGTCAACTAAACTATTTTCAAAATCACTTTATTTGTATTGCACCAGCTTAACAAGGCCCCCCAATTACTAATTTCCATGACGCAAAACTAATATACAGGGTAACATTTGAGTAAATATCTAAAATCCCTCTCCATGGCTTGGTTTACTTGGATCATGATCAGAACACATTTTGTGGGTTGTGGTTAGGGTTTTTAAAGAAGAGAAAATGCTATTTATAAGTATCCTTTCAAAGAGGTGTATGACTTAAAGGGATTTGGACATTTAGGCATCATTTTCAAGATGAAGTGGTCATGCCAAAAAGACGACATTAGTGTAAAGACTGCCCCCCTGTGGTGGCGTAAAGCTGTCGAGCATTTTCCCTCCCAGGATGGACGGCCTTAGTGAATCATTGTAATGAGCATCGTCATTGCATCAATGGTCTCAGGACCCAATGCTGCACGGGGGGGGGGGCCTTCACCTGCAATCCTCCTCCAACAAAGAGGGGACCTTTTCAAAGCACATTGGGAACCTTCCAGCAGCAGCAGCAGCTTTCTTTGCTCTCCTGAGTCATCCTCACAGATGGAAAAAAAAAAAAGTCATACAGGCTCTACAGGTAATTTTGCTGGTGAAGGCGTGAGGGGGAGATCTGGACCAAGGCTCGACGTTGTCTCGATTCCAGCAGTCTCCAGTAGTCCGTCTGCGACTTATATTTAGCACCCTGGGAAATCCAAAGACACTTATTCCCTACGAGCTCCCTCGGAACAGAGCTGCTGGGAAGGTGCCAGCGGTGTTAATTGGGTCAGGCTGTCTAGTAGCTTTACATCCACCCACTCAGTGCTGTGCTACACTGAGCCCCCGGGGGCAGTGTTGTACAGGCTTTGTTTTAGCATGGAGCACGTTACTGTAACTACTCCTCTTGCAGCTCTATGGCAGCAATCTCTTTTTTATAGTTGGAATCTTTTCTTTTCCTCATGATGTATAGATACGATGATGAAAACATGTCTTCTATTGATTGGTGGAGGCGGGAACCTGGCCGTGGCTCGACTGATGAATCATACATTTTGGACAAAGTAAAGGAGTGAAGGATTCTCTGCTTATTATGCAATGCTAGACAACAGATAGGGTTTGACAAGAACATCTGCAAAATGACCCCGCGAGCACGCCTCAAAACTGGAGAAATGCTTTTTGTGATGAGCTCAGCGCCTCGGTTTGGGCCCGTGTGGGAAATTCACAGCCAATAAATTAAACATTGTCCTGTAGCCTGTTATAAGAGCCAGGTGGGGGGGGGAGAAAAGACGCTCTTTTTTCAGCCAATCCCTCGGCAGCGCCTCTGAAAAATAGATGGAGGCTAATTGACGGCAGGTCAGCGAGCCAGGAGAACTGAAGGTGAGAGGAGGAGAAACGGAAGCACTGGCACGTTTCCCAGGCTGGAGATCTGTGCGTATACTCCTTCTAAATGAAGGTCAATTTGTCTTCCACAGGTTGATTTACCCCATAACACTAAATGCCGTTGCTGGGAAAACGCAGGGGATCGAGCTGCAAGAGGCCAAGGGAGGGCGAGACAAAGCGGACCGAAGGGGTGCTGAATATGGAGAGGGGCCGGGGTGATGGGGGGCCGGGGTGAAGGAGCACGGTTCTCAGAGGAAGTGAAATCCTCACAATTAACCGAATGCTGCCGGCTTTTTCCCGCCTAGAAAAAAAAGGGGACGGTTTCAGATTTCAACCTGAAATGATCTGAAAGAGACCGGCCCGTTTGAGGGGGGGGGGGGGGGGGGGGGCAGAGCCACAGCTCCTCGACGTTCAAAGAGGAGAGATCAAAGGACAGCCCCTTACTTTCTTTCTTCTTCCTCTGGATTAAAACGATCATCAATAATAATGGACCGGAGGAGCACAGCGGGCAAACTGGTGGGGAGCATGAAGCTGATTGGTCTTTCTACCTGTGTGTGTGTGTGTGTGTATCCCTCTGGAACACCATGCAATATTCACCACTACACCGTCCTCCCTCCTTACTTCCTGCCAGGAGAGAGATTCCCAGTGAAATGTACGAAGGCACATGTGTGTTCATGTTGTTCTCCTGCATCATCATCGAGACACATTCTATTGCATTAGCAGCCCGTTGCCCCTTTTTCCTAAATTGTCTTCGCTGCAGCTGACCTCTTAACCTTACAAAATGCTAAAAAAACTTTACACAACACAAGGGAATTAATCACGAAAATAATTTTCGGCAAGAAAATGGGAAGTACGTCAGCTCCCACACAAGATGAATCATCTCATGAGCTCCTTCCACTCCCCGTCAATCACAGCTCTTACCGAGGAGGAGAAAAGGGAAAGGTAGCTAATTAATTACAGTGACTGATGACTCAGTGGTGAAGATCTAAGGAGGTGATAAATTGTGCATTCGCACAACTGTGACACAGTAATCTGGGGGAGGGGGGGGGGGGGGGGAAATCCCCCACAGTCACTGCAGAGCGGCTCTCCCCGTTGCCTCATAGTACGATCGCACGAATCCCACTCCCAGCAGATTCCGAGGCGCGAAAAAAAAAAAAAAGGGGTCACGGGGTCAAAAGAGGTCGACGGCTAAATCCCAGAGAGCCGTGCACGGCGGACTCAGGTTCGCCCCTTTAGTGGGAAGCAGCGGAGTGATGTTGGAGTAGAAGTGACCACGGGGCACTAATATCTCTTCTCTGTAAAAAAATGGACGTTCAGAAAATTGCTCCCGGAAACCAGTGCGCTACGCCGCGCACCCGCTTCTTACCTGACGGAGGCTTAAAAGGCGTTTTCTCTGCACTACCAGCAAATGATTACGGATCAAGGCAGTTCCATCTGCAGAATGTGCGAGAGACACCAAACAGCTGGAAGCGGGAGAAAGAGAGGCTTTGTGTATCATGTGTAGCAGCAGCAGCAGCAGCAGCTGTCTGCCTTTAAAAACAGAGTTTAGTCCCCGACGACACCTCCCCTGATAGATGGTCTTCATTATCTCCTGCTTCCTCGGAGGGAAGGAGCTCCGAGTGTCCCTCTCTTGATCTTATCAGTCTCCTTTTTCAGATCAATAGCTACCACCACACAATGTACTAATAAACTGAACCCGTGCCTTTTTATCATGATGTTATCTTGAATTATTAAAATATGTCGAATGAGGAAAAACTACAGGGAACTTCATATTTCAATATTTCATTAAAAGAATTAAATGATTGTCTTAGAAGAAGAAGAATTGAAGTCTTGACAGCATTAAACAAAAATGTTCTCTCCTTATAACCTTTAATGCCTTTGAATTGATTGAACTAGTTTAGTCATTCTTTGTATCTTGATGGCGTTTGATTACGTGAACGTAACCTTGTCAGCGATGTCCGGGGAAACGCTCTCCCGTAATTGGCCCGAACCAAACACGGAGGGAGGAGAAAGCCAGGGAACGTATGGGAACGTAAGGGAACGACGTCCGGGATCCGCAGCGGGGGAACGCGCAGAAGCACCCAGAGCTCGATGCCAGCATCAATAAAACGGCACGCAGCAAGGAGGGGAAAAGCCGTGCGCTCCGGACCCGAGAGGGAGAGGGCTAAAATAAGATCCAGCAGCCAGTGAGCTTTGCAGCTCAAATAAGCCCTAATGGTGGGAGAAAAAAAAAAAAAACGTTCTGCATTCACCACATTGTACCCGAGAAGTAAACTGGGTCAGATGGATAATAATGCACAGGGTTCGGGTCTCAGAAAACCGATGTAACTCTTTCCTTTATGAAAAATACTCAATTCAAAGTGCTTTTTTTTTAACCAGAGGAGAATAAGAAATGAAAATTTGATTTGATGGCCCCTGATCCAAAGTACCGCCTTTACATGAGGACAAATCCCTCTTTGTGCAAACTGCGGCAATGAATCATTCATTTTTGTTGCGGTTGACACTAAACACATGCTGCGCACACACACACAGCGCATCTATAACACATTTCTGCCTACGTATCAAGTCATGATGCACTGTGGTGTTATGCATGTCCACACCTGTACTGCTCTGGATGGTTCTGACGGTGGTGGTGGTGGTGGTGGTGCTGCTGCGCGGGGCCGAGTTGGTCCTGGAGGCGCCGGCCTCCTCGTCCTCCTGCGAGCAGCCTTTCTCTATGGCGCGCACGTAGCTGTGGCTGCGCACGCGGAAGCAGTTGGGGATGGGCAGGTCCAGGGCGTCCACCGCCTGCGACTCCATCTCGCTGAACACCGACTCGCACACGGCCTCGATCTGCCCGTTCACCTCCACCTCGCTCACCTGGGAAGGAGGGGGGGGGGGAGACAAACGTAGACATACAGTACGTGCGCTCAGACACCCGGACGGCAAAAAAAAAAAGAAGCACAAACGGGAGCATGCGTGTCGGGCAGGGGGGGGGGGGGGATTGGTGAAAAATAAAGATGCAGAGGCGCACGCCACCGTAGTGCAGTGGAAAAGAGAGATCACTGAGGCGAAAAGCATCTCTCTGCTACAAGATTTAACGTACAGAGAGACTTCACTTATTAGAACTTCAGCAGGCAGAGGGTTTTTTGGCGAAGGCGGTGTTCCAATATATGAAGCAGCTGTATATGCATTACATCAGACAAATGAAGCATGTTCAACAGGAGCAGGGGGGAGTGGTGGTGGGGGGGGGGGGGGGGGGATCACTGTAATATACACCTTCAAAAAGGTTGTGAAACTCTAGTGTGGCGTTACGGGTGAGCACCAGGAAGTGTCGACGCTCGCACTACAGAGATGTGAACTCTGTCAGCCCGATGCGGTTTGGGATAAAAGGGTGAAGAGGACAAAAAAAAACCACCCCTTCGAAGGGACGTGGCAGTGTTTGGGGTGTCTGTCACGAGAGTCACGAGGGAGCACGCTCTGTGGAGCTTGGAGTCCGAAAGGGTCTGGGGGACCTCAAATTCAACCCACTGACGCTAAGCCACTGGTTTTGGTGAGCCAGTTCACGCTAGCGTTTGAGAGGGGGGGCCACCTGTTTTATTCTGTTGCAGATGCCAGGCCCGGGGTGTGTGTCACTCTCCTTTGCGGGGGATGGGGGGGGGGGGGGCGCAATGTGCCGTGGCCCGGGACTCGAAGGGACGTCTCGAGGGTCCGTCGTTCGGCCCGACGAGGACAAGAAGTCGCCCCTGGGCTCTCGGAGGCGAGAAAATGGGCCCAATGCCCCGAGGCAAAAAAAGAAAGAAAGGTAAGCTACGCTCCCCGGTCCCTTCAGGGAAAAGTGAACAAAAACAACAGAATGATGGACGTCATATTCTGCTGCCGCCGTGGGAATAACGGACCTCCGAGGTCGACCGTTTCCCTCCCAGATCTCCAATATGTTTCAATAACTATGAATTCAAGGCGAACGTCCATCATCGTTTGGATTCAATCCCGACTCAAATCATTCATAATATTAGCATTTCATCCCGTACACAGCAGATGCCGCAATTGAGGAGAACATTTTTTATTTTCGTCATCACAAAGTATGCCGAGGCATAAGGCGCATATTAGATTGAAGGAGCGGATTGTGTGTGGGACGGGGGGGGGGGTGGCGCTCTTTAGTTAGCCAATCCGAACACGCCTGTAACCATCTGAAATCTGCACGCATACGCTAATTGGGAGATGGGTGTTTTATTTATTTTTTTCTTCTTACTGTTCATTGTTAACCTCGGCACATCTACGCTTGGGATTTCCACCCCCACCCCCCCTTGCACCACCTTATCGGACGCAGCAGCACAGCTTCAGGGGCGGCGAGGGCTCCTGGGGGCCACTAACCTGGCTGATGGTGCTCATGGCTCTCATGTAGCTCTCGTTTCGTGAGCGGAATTTGGGCGAGGCCAGCAGCCCCGCCGGGTCCAAGCTGTCCAGACTCCTATTGATGGAAACCTCACTCACCGCCCGCAGGTAGCTGTGGCTCCGGATCTGCAGCTTGGGCGAGTGCTCTGTGGAAATCCTGTGGCAAACAAAAGAGGCCCGGGAGGAGGGACAAAGACAAGTTCACAGTAGAGCAACAGCAGCTCGGCAAGAGGCAAAATATGTGGATCAATCCACAATATGAAAGACACTCTTATCTAATCAACAAGTGCACTAGCGGCAAGAAACACTGGCTGCAGTCCTTGAAGCTCCTTGCAAGCGCCGTGTAAAGCCTTTAGTGGTGAAAACACTCGCATGCGTGCGTCAGCAGAGGGGAGGAGGAACCGTGTGTAGGAAGTCTGCTCGACGGTCACGGTGAAAAAATGAAATGTATCACAAACGCAAAATCCACAGGGAAACGCACACAGAGACACGCACAGCAAAGGAAGATGAATAGGTGCCTCGTTAGCTCTCACCTGCCTCCGATCTGATCTGTGTGTGTGTGTGTGTGTGTGTGTGTGTGTGTGCATGAAGTTTGTCCGCAGGTTGTGCAGCAGATGGATGCCTGCTAAACAATTTATTTATTCAGGGGGAAGAAAACCGAAAAAGCTGACCCGCTTTCCTTCCTGATGAACACCGTGGCCTAGTAAGCCAACTTCCAGGAAGTAACATCTGATCTCAAATTCACTGTGAGAGCCAATATCCCTTTTATTTCACACTCCATCCCATGTTTACTTGTGTGTGCATGAAAAGGATTTACACACACACACACACACACACACACACACACACACACACACACACACACACACACACACACACACACACACACACACACACACACACACACACACACACACTCTTATAACTCTGCCTCCGGGTCAAGCCTGCTTTGATTATGTATTTCCTTCTTAAAAATAGAGTCTGGTTACTGCAGAGCTACATTAATCCTTCTTGGACGGCCGAGAGAGAGCCGGAGTAATAAAAGGACAGATGAGCTTTTGAGATGGGAATAAAAGTGATGCTTTTGGAAAAGGGTCTGAAAGGCTTACCAGCTCCTTTTATCAATACAGTGCATTTTTTTTAAGCCAAAAGGGGGGAAAAATACCCGATTGCACACCTAAAACTGGTAGGAATCTTCCACATCGGCTGTGACTGTGCGTGGGAGGAACAATGTACCATACACCACATCTTCTCTTGATTTCCCCGTGCGGCTGATTATCTGCAGAAATAATGTTGTCTTTTGTGGCAACTTGAATGGCAGACCGAGCCTGTAATCAGTACCACCTTATCGGCGGGGGGGGGGGGGGGTTCAGTCGGTCCCTTGCTGTACCTCTGTCGAACAAGTGACATTAATGAACACACGTTCCTCTCTGACAGCGAAGGGTCAGGGCTCTGGCAAAAAGCAGCCCAGTTGATTTTCACAGCGCTGCCAAGTGTTGGTGTACTACTGGACCGGTCTCGTCCCTTTTCTACTCCACTCTGTTCGCTTGAATGCGTCGCCTCATCTTTCCTGTCGGTGGGTTTCTCTGAGCTTGGTCATTTGAGAGGTTTTCTCAGTCCAAATTCTCCATCCTTCATTTTTTTTTTTTAAACCTCTCCTCCCTCCCCTTCTCCTTCCTCCTCCTAGCGACTGCCTGAATAATAGTCTGCAGAGTGATGACTGTGGTTGGAGGGATGGGAGGACAGAAAGACGGAGACGTCATTACTGCGAACCCTTTTTTCAGGATGTCTGTTCTTGCGGAGGTATAAAAAATAAATAATAAAAAGATAAAATCTAAAAATCTAGGGCAGGAATAAATTAATTCGAGGGCAGAAAGAAAGACGACGGTTAGTGACAGCGGGTGACAAACAAGGATGTCATTTTCTCCAGAGCTTGTTTGTCTGCCAGAATAATTCCAGCCATTTGAATGCATGCTCCATGTGCGCGCTGTGTGTGTTTTAATAAAGGCTGAGGTTGAACATTGGGCGAGATTAAACAAATCCCACAACTTCTTAGCACCAGCTCTCGGGTAGACAAGGACACAAGGGTCGGAGAAATGTCTCCAAAAACACACGGAACGACAAAGCTGATTTATTACATCGTTGCGCGCTGCAGCACAGAAAGCACAGGACCTGCTCATCCTCTATCTGCCATGTGCAGCAGTTGCGGCTTAGTTCGTTCCGCCGGGTTCCATCGGATGATGATGATGATGATGATGATGATGATGGCATTCCCCGGGCCAAATTCAAGTCATTAGCGGGCCCCAAGCAGTGCCACTTGCATTTACATAAGGTTGTGCACTTGTGTTTGTGCAACCAGCACAATGACTGAGCACCCAGTGGTGTTGTGCTCATCCCCCCCCCCACCCCACGCCCCCCCCACCTCCCCCTGCATGTTACACAGCTGATCAGTCACGGCCCCCTGCGCTGCAACAGAGAACTTGTGTTCCCTTTTCAAGGGTTCGAGTTTCATGGCTTGTGATGCTCAGTAACGAAAACAGGAAAAGGGTATAATGTCACGGTGATTTCTTATACAATTCAAATTGTGTGAAACCCCAGTTACGGTCAATTCATCACGGATCACACGTGCATCCTGTATCCTGCCAAATAAAAATCCTGAAATGTTTATATGCATTTCTTTCCAAAATAATATAAAGTAGGAAAAATGTAAGCGCTGAGCTCTTTGCGTGAGCTCAGGATAATTCATCTGGACTTGAGTGAGGAAACAAGGTTGTTAGCTTGATGTGCTCCGAGGCTTTGCCAAGTCAGCAATCTTTTTTGATGGATCTCATGTTGTGAAAAGGCCTGATGCAACAAGAAACAATTTGAATATTCAAATGATGACGTTCGGCTTTCTCAGATCTTTTAAAGAACTCGCCTTGAAGAGGCTTCAGCACATCAACAGTCATCTCTCGTGTTTTCCAATTAACGGCTCGGTCTGTTCGATGCGCTCGTGTCATTGTAGCGATACAAAAGCCGGCTATGTGTCACAGTCGTAAACACAGAGCAGGTTATTAAGCTGCTGGAGTCTGGGACACACACACACACACACACACACACACACACACACACACACACACAAGCCAGACCGCTGCCAGGCTGTAACCGACTGACTTCATCTCCTTCTGCCTGTCGCTGTCACTGAAACCTTCGCTCTATGAACATCGTGTTCTCAACCCCCGACACACAGGCAGCCACACACACACACACACACACACACACACACACACGTACTCAAGGGTGGTCATCTCCGTGAGGGACGGCTGCGTGGCCTTCAGGTAGCTGGCTCGCCGGGCCTGGACCTTGGGCGAGGGTTTGGGGCTGCAGTCCGAATCGCCGCTGTCTTCCTCCGCCATGGCCCTGATGTAGCTGCCGCTGCGCATCCGCCGGCACGGGATCTCGTCGTCCTTCCCCAGCGGGGAGAAGCTGCTCCAGTCGTCCTGAGGCACCTGTGGAGATGAGACGGTGAGGCGGTGAAAAGAAAGGAGAGAACACCGGGGGTGGTGGGGGGGGGGGGGGGGCGGGAGGGGTCGACCCTGCGGACAACGGAGTCTGTGAATGAAAGGAGGGCTGCAACGCGTCACACCCCCCCCGGGCCCTGACGCAAATACCTCCATCACACAGAGCGCTTCAGGCTTAAAAGGAGTCAATGGCAACCGTATCAATGCGGGGTCCGGGCTTGATCATACCAGGAGCTCGTGGGCGCCCGTCTTTCGTCCGTCCTGCGACGAACGCCGCATGTCAAAAGCAGAGAAATGGACTGTTTCGAGAGAACGGCGCATTGCGCCGGGCCTCGGGGTTTTCGCCGCCCTGACTTTTTTCCGCACAGGCGCTAAATGAAGGCGAGAAGTAAAAAGTAGGCGAAGCCGTCTCCCGTTTAAGGAGCGAGGGGGGGGGGGAGAGAGAGAGAGAGAGAGAGAGAGTCAAAGACAGCAGAGGTGGAGAGAGAGGGGAAACAAAGGGGGGTTTTGTTCGGCGGGAACCACTGCGGTCCCGATGCGACCCGGCTGTAAGGGCACCGGCGCTCAAGTGAAAGAAACGAGATCCAGAGTCATTCAGCGGACCGGCGCGTAACCAGGAGACCGAGCCGGCTTCGATTGTCAGGGGCAACTGCAGGCTGTGGTTCAACACCTCGCGAAAAAGCCCCCCCCCCCGGGGGGTTACCGACGACGGCGCCGCGTACGCGCGCGTTCATGTTTTTGGATCGCCGTTACCCTTCGCGGTAAAGTGCGTTTTTGTTAAAGCGCGTTTCTGAAATTGTCTGGGAATGTTTCACGCGTGCATGAACAAGGTTTGCCATTCGTTTGAGAGTGTGCATGTTGGAATGAACATGAAATACAAGGGCTCTACTAGCACGTTTTGTTTTAAGGATGGAAAAAAAGGGGTCTGCAGTCTCCTTGAGAGCTCGTATTTCTCTTCCGTCTCTCTTTCAGGAAAAAGAGTGGTTTTGGTTTTTTTTAGGCTTGGGGAAAAAAAAAAAACCCGTAGCTGTACTGCAGCGACATCATCCTTCCTTGATCCGCTCCCGGGTTCCTCCAGGCTGTTAAAATGCAAGGCCACACAGAACTCCGTCTCCGTCTTTTATGCTCCCTCATTCTCGCTTTCTGCCCCCTCGCCCGCCCCCTTCACACGCTCCTCTGTTTGCTTGTGACCATTCCGCTTTCCGCCGTCTCTTCACCTCTCGCGCTCGTCATTCTTATTGTAGCAGCCTACCTTTGCCCAGTGAATAAGGTACGCTACTCTGACTACGTGACAACCGTCGGTACAGTCCGCATAAATGTCATTTCATGTTGCCACAGATTAGATCTTCTGCTTGCTTTTACCGTGCTTGTATAACTGTGAATAAGAAATGCTAATTAAGCAGATGCCTGTATGTGAGCCTGATCTTTCAGACAATCGATTTGACAACCTCTGCTGGTACAGAAGTAAAAGGTGATGCGTCTCCATGCACATGGAGACAAACGCAGAGGAGCTGATGACGTGTGCTGATTGTGCTAAATGCTTTCTGATGATCCTCGGGGTGAAATCAACGTGACGCCAATCATTCCCCAAGTTCCAGGGAATGAAAAGATGAGGCTCCTGCTTCCCCGCTAGGCTTCTCTCAAATACAAACAAACAAACAGAGGTAGATACAGGAGTGGAGCAGCTGGCACTGGAGGATGCATGAAGCATGACGTGTGACATGCGGGGAGAAGGGGGGGGGGGGGGGGGGGGGTGGCTGCGTGAACTGTCCTACCTGTAGGAAGTGGCAGGTGCGTCCCTGCTCGGCCTTCACTAGAGCTTTATCCAGGTTGACCGAGGCCTTCTGGTAGACCTCCCTCGCTCTGCTCACCGTCAGAGTAGAAGACCACGAGCTCTTCTTCAACTGCACTTGTCCGTCCGGGGGTCCCGCCAGCGCCACGCCGCCGCCCCCCCCGCCGCCGCCGCCCCCGGAGCACGTCGAGCACTTCACGTCGTTGTTGCTGCGCGACGTCTTGAGCGAGTGCGCGCTGATGGTGTTGTAGGACTCCATGAAGTACTGCGACTGAGACTTTTCCGGGTGGCGCCCCATGGTCATGACCCCCGTGGGCGGGCCCCCGCCGTGGCGATGGTGGTGGTGGTAGAGGCACATCTCTCGGTCCAGCGTGTCGTCCGAGCTCCAGTAGCCCGAGATGGCGCCGCGCATCTTCGGCTCGGACTTGGAGCGGTCTTTGCTCTTGCCGCGCTTGCCGTGCTTCAGGGTGCCCGACGAGGAGGGCGGGTCATCGGGGCTGGACTTGCTGCCGTTCATCCTCCCGGCCCCTCCGCCACCGCCACCGGACCCCGAGGGCCCCTCCAGCGAGTGGGACTTGGTGAAGAGCTTCTGCACCGAGTGCACGAGGTGGCGTATCCGCCCGGGGCTGTCGCTGCGCTGGTGCTCCACCGCCGTGCGCTTGTACTGCAGCGTGTGGTAGCCCTCGCGCCGCACCGGCGCCTGCCGCTCAAACTGCTCCAGCAGGTTCGAAGGGATGCGGTTGTTGTTGTTTCCGCCGCCGCCTCCTCCTCCTCCTCCGCCCCCCTTGCCGCAACCCGCCGGCCCGACGTAAGGCACCACGGCGCCGCACTCGCCCTTCAGCTCGTGGTGCGAGCTGTAATGTCTGCGGGGGAAGGTGCAGCTGGCCAGGTCGGGGTACGCGCTGCACTCCGACTGGAAGGAGTTGCGCTGGGCGTAGCAGGGCCGCTCACCGGGGTGGGCCTCCCCCGGGTTGAGGAAGTAGGACCGGCGGTCCGAGTGCCCCAGGGTCATGGAGTCGTAGGAGGGGTCGCAGGTCACCGCGTGGTGGTGACTGCGGCTGCTGGACAGGCCTTTCATGGTCATCGTCATCCAGCCGCTGCCGCGGGAAGTCTGCACAGGCCCCAAAAACCAGCTCTGAAATGAAAGGGGCACGACAGAATTATAAATACACTCAAGGCACAGCGTCTTCTTTTGATTTAATTTGTAAAGGCTTTTTTTTTTTTTTTGGCCGTCCTTCACAGATGAGAGAACTCGATGATGTTGATGAGACTTGGACCTGTTCTTTCATTTTTTCTTTTTTGTGTTCCTTGAATCTTCAAAAAGGAGACTCTCTCTAAATATAGCGGCCACTTGGGATGTGGTCCTGGAGCATCAAAACCTGTCCTAAAGCCTCCTCTCCCACTTTTCTGCTCTCTCCGCAAGACTGTCAGAGAAAATTACAGGAGAAGAATGACAGAAAAAAAGAAAAAAAAACTAAAAAGAAAGAGGGGGGGGGGGGGGGGTAGGAGGAAGAGTTCAAAGCTATTTCGAGTTATTAAGTTCGAGGATGCTGTTAGAAAGGACAAAGCGGAGACGGTGATGCCGACACATCGGCACGGCCTCTGCTAACGGAATTCTGGAAAAGTGCATTTATTCTAGTTTTACAGTACACCGCCCCCCCCCCCCCCCCAACTCACAAGCACAACAAATGATCACAGCCCGGTGGAACACTTTCCCTCCGTACCTCCAGCGCTACTCGAAGGGCAAAACTAATTGGCCAGTAAAACCCAGCTGACGGCTTCTGGGCCGGTCGAGGCAAGCGGCAATAAACGACCTTTCCCTTACACGGTGACATGAAAACAATGGCATCCATCAGGGCCCTTAAACTGCCCCGCTTACCCATCGGGGGTTAGATAGCCGCTGATCCCGCGCGGTTTCCAAAAAAAAAAAAAAAAATAAGGGACTGGAGGTAAAGCTAACGAGACAATAACATGCGCCCACGCGCGGCGGCAGCGAGCCGGCGCCGGGAATTCATTACCGCGATTTTATAACACTCTGCCAAAAGGCTACTGTGGTAAATGCAAAATCTAAAAGTTAAAAAAGGAGGAGGAGGAGGAGGGGGAGTAGACAAGAGAAAAGAAGGGAGGCCGAGCAGGGGAAAGAGATGTCACTGCAGTTCTTTGAAGGCACCGAGGACTGCGTAGGGCACGTGGAGGGTGTATAATGACTGCTGTGTTTCACATCCATTATTTCGTTTGACATGGCTATATAATTAAAAGAAATTAGGTAAATTATTCATGCAATTTCCTGGTCAACCAGGGGATCAAACCACTCGGCGAGAGACAATACATTGCCCTTGTATTGTTTGAAGAGTAAATAAAAGAAAATATATAGCAAACAATAACCAACCCCCATCTGCAGTGTATTTACTCACTCACACAAAGCACACAGCTGCGCATGGTGCACCTAAAACGTGTCCAACTAAAGGTATTCGTTCCAGTTGACACAGATCCCTTCTGTTGGCCGCTGACGCACAGAATGTGACCTAAATAAAAAAGGCCCTCGCGGTGATCCACAGCAGCGTGTTTGTGGCACAGCTGTCTGCAGCGCTGCACTAAAGCCGAAAGATGGGTCATACCGGGTCTCTGCCTGCTAGCCCCACACAAACACACTCACACACACACACACACACACACTGAAATACAAATACATACAAATGCATCCGACAGGCTGGATTTTTTTTGTTTTTTTTGTGTAGCCGCTTGCAGGTTAGCAACGAGAAGAAGAAGATCCGCCGGTTGTGCGGCGTCCGTCAGGTGCGAACCTACCGCGACGCGAGGAGCGCTCCTGCTGTGGTCGTGTGCCATGCTCGATGTCCATCGTAGCTGACTGAACCCTGCTGCGTCTCTACCTGTCTGGTCAAGTCAACCTCAATGTAGCACAACCACCACAACAACAACTGCACAGGCTGCATATTAGCTCTGAGATACTAAGACACAAACACGCACAAAGGCTGTAACGGGTCTTCCCGCGCATGTCGGTCATTGGCAGCAAAGTAGCAGTTACTTTCCAGATTGCTCCCCCATTCGTGGGATAGATTTTGGGACTGGTCCGTTTTGGAGGTCCACCTTGAGCCACACAACAATTCCACAAACTACGGTCTCTACAATCCCTGCTTCACACAAAAAAAACAACAAAGCAAACAAATGTAAAACATCAAAAGGGACACAAACTTACTTTGTGTGAACAGGCTGTGAAAACTACAGAGACTTCATTACATTTCAAGCGATTATGTGCTGAACAGCAAGGTGTGCAAACAAAGTGCAGGAGTGGATAAAACGAGTCGGGCTATGAATGTTAATGCCTATTAACACCTGCACTGCATTAGCGCAGCAGGCTAAATTCTATTAAGATGCCGAAGCTTCTTTGGGCTCCGACGAGATAAACGCAAAGTAGATTTTTCCTTCTCTATCGTCCAACGGCAGAGAAACCTGAAAGCGGCATCCAAGTGGTCAAATCGACTCTTAATCTACGCTTTTCTTAAATTTTTACTGCTGCGGCTTCTCTTGCCGGTAAAATAAAAGGCTGTTTCAAAGGCCCGACTCTGTAAGAAGGAGCTCTGGGCTTGCAGAGCATCTTTGAGGCCTTCAAAGGCCGCCGAGGCTTCGAAAGGTGTCCTCTTCCCGCTTTACAACAAACACTACCGATCTGCTCTGTGCGCAATCACCTGACTGGAGCGCATGCGTCTTCATGTTATGGATCGAAGGAGAAAACAGTAAAGCACTTTAGCTCCGTCTTCTAGGTCAAGTGAAGTTTGCAGTGTATTTCCCAGTATATTTACGGAACAGACTGGATACGAGTTTAAAGATAGACGCACTACGTTTGTTGTACATGTGACACACACAAAGGATGTCAGCAGGCCCAAATGCTTTTGATGGTTTACTGCGTTGTGCTGTGAAAACAAAAGCAATGCAGCATTCCAGCATGGTCACGAAATCACATTTCACAGTGAAATAAGACACATGCTTATTTCCAGACTTGCATAGAAGGCTTCAATCCTTGCATACTTGATTAATACTGACAAGAAAAAAAATGTAAACTTTTTTTAACAGGTGATATCTAGTCATGCAAATATGGTCATAAAGGCAGCCAGGGGCCAAACAGCGGTTGGGGGAGCTAGTCATTTCTTTTTGGGTGTTTCCGGATTATGTAGAAGTGGCTTTTAGGGAGGTCAGGAGAGGCTGAGAACGAGCAACCTTAATGTCTTACTAAAATGTACTCTACTAAAATGACCTAAATGATAGATGAGCGTCTTCGCGGACTGTGCCTGTCTGGCAGCAACGAGGTAATGCTTTGAAGAGAAACTCAAAATTGCTGCTTTTATATTATGTGATGTGCTTCATAAAATATACGAGCGTCTACAAAATCAATGGAGCACATGATAAAAGTCAAAGAAATTGAAAATTGATGGAAGTGAAATGCTTTCAGCATTCCATCTTATTTCACACTGGGGCAAATCTCTCTCCACCCACGACAGGTCTACGCGAAGGCGTTTCGAAAAGGACACCAAGGACACCGTATACCTCGACTGTATCAACACACGGCAACTTACAAAAAAGGTAATATGCATCTTTTATCAGAGAATGAAAAGGCGTTGCTCGACATTGAATCAAAGCCTACAAACACATATTTACAGCGCATTTTCTATTTGATCATGGATCTACGATCTTGTTGTGGATCCAGTTCCACGTGCCCGGCGTGTGTGTGTGTGTGCTCGCGGTATCGGAAACACGTGCCTTCGTGGGTGGATGGAAGGACGGCCCCTTTGTCACAACCAAACTAATTAGGCCCGACTGTCGAGGGCTTTCTGTGACAAATGGAGTGACTTTGTGGAGTTATAGCTCGCTCCCCGCCAAACACATTCGGGAGACAAATTCCTTAAGTGATGAGGTCTTTTTTGATCCAGGTAAACAAATTAAAAGAGTCATTAAGTCTAGAGGAAGAATGGTGTCGTTTGTCTGCAGGCAGAGCCGCCACGGTGCTCGGGAAACTTCAGCAGAACAGAAAACTGGTGAAAACCTCACAATGAAGGCAAAAATACAGCCAAAATGCAACAACATAATAATATTTGATATGCTTGTTTATCTTCATTTTACCATGAAAGAGAGAAAAAACATTGAATTAACTGGAATTGTCTGGATTCTTGCAGATAAAGCTTGAAGGAATACATCAGATTAACGTTGCTATGCTGAAAATCTTCTTCTTTTCTGATAATAATGAATACAGTGATTCACGAAGACTGAGCTGAATGGATCGAACACTTTGACCCAGAACAGAAGGCCATGACTCCACTGAGATTGGTGCTACGTGGCTTAAGGTTGAATCCATTATGGGCATACAGTGGAAGTCAAGGATAGAGACGACAGCCCCTATTATTCACTTCAAAGGGTAAGATTTACAGATAAATATGATAACATTCGGTATGTCATGTGATGTCTGAGAGGATATTTGTAATTCTAATGTATTTCTGTCCCTAAAGAGCACTGTGTAACTGTGCATTAGGGCATTAGTGAAAGAAGCCAAACTGTGAAGAGACGTTGCTCGCTACCTTGTGGCAACATGGTGATTCTACAACCACAACTTTTACTTCTTAATAATGCAAATGTTCGTGCACTCAAGAAAGGCAGAACAGACTGTAAGAAGCTGCAGGTCCAGGATAAACAAGTGGACGGATAACACAAGATAAAACCTTCTTCAAGCACGGACTAAAGAAGAGTGGCAAATTAAAGAACAAATCTGAAGAAAATGATTGAAGAAGCATTATGAAAGGCTTAGTATGATAAAAAAAAAAAGTATTTGGATAAAAGTCTTATCAAGGCTAGAAATGCTGCAACAACATCCAGGACTGTTGTATTCAAAGTTTATGTGGCACGAAATTCAGTTATTTCCTTTAATATGCATTTCATTACAATTCCTCTTAAACGAGCACTACTTTACGAAATCCATTCTGAGCCTGTCGACATACAAACTAATAAGATAGCAGGTAAAAATCCAAATTAAAAATTTGCATATTTCCCCATCTGTGCTCACACAAAACAACAACGTCAACCTACAGTTGATCACATGTCAGGACTGGTGTTCCTTTTTGCTGGTGTAGTGGAATAACCTGTGGCTGTCTGCTTGTGAGCTATTCATTCAACGTTTATTATCAGACAAAATATATTGTGACCAATCGACTAGCGCAGCTTGTGTCTCTTTTGGGGAAACGCGTAACGGGCCGACGACAAAACCGAAGCCTTTTTGATGAGATTACCTCGACTCCATCCCTGAGACCAACGCGAGGCTATCTGCTTTGACCTCTGAGGTCAGGGGTCACAGACGGGTCACGGCAGGCATAAAGCGGGTAAAGCGATGAGGAAAAAACTGGACGAATCCGGGCCTCTCCTTGGCTGCAGGGCAGGGGCGGCACGTCTCATCGGGGGGGGGGGGGGTGACACATCGACGGACGGCTGACAGATCGGAGATCTGACTGAGCAAGTGAGTGGGGGCGGGGGGGGGGTCTAACCCCTCTGTCTTCTTGCAGGAGTGCTGAGAGACACACAGATACACAACAGCCTGCGCACCGCAAACGCACACAGTCACGGCGACGGATGAGCCTCAACCAAACACGCTTCCTGCGCACAGAGCGGGGCGGGCAGCAGGGGAGCGGCGTGCGCCGGCGGGTTGGCAGCGGCTTGACCCCGGCTGACCTCACGGCACGACTCGGTGGCCCGGAGAGACTAATTCCACCGAGACGGACTCAATTATGTCTCCTGTCACTTGAGGTTTTGCCGACGTCGACGTTGGAAAGGAGGATAAAAACAGAGGCACCACGTTAGACGTGAGATGACAAATGTTTCACTCCCACTTTTCTGGATGCAGGTCTGCTTCTAATAACATTCATTTTGTTTATAACTCAATGAAGATGACCAGAATTTAGGGCAAAAATCCCAAAAGCAAAATGACTCAGTTTAACGTGATATTTGCTAATCCAAGATCCGAAAAAGGTCATCAATTGGTAAATAATGCATTTGCTTCATGGAAATTCTACTATTTGTTCAATATTCATTCAACAATGTTTCTTAATGTTCTGTTCCTTCCTTTCAGATTCAGTGAAGACTTGTTTGTCATATTTAAGTGTTTAAAGTAGAGCGACAGGATAATTAATATTTAGCTCAACAAACCGCATGGTTTCGTTTAAAACTGCAAGATCAAATATTATACATCTTTAAAGACACAAACATATTGAAGTTAAGATCATCCCTTTTGCCTGGATTTTACAGTGTTATGAAGATAACATTATACGTGTTCCCTACGTACAGCACGTTGGAATTAGAAACAAAAGAGTGTTAAATAACAAACGGCCAAATGAACTGTGAAATGTGCCGCTCGTTGAGCAAGTTAAATTAGCCTTCATTTCATAATTTGCTCAGGTACACACTGATAACAGCCTCCGACTCACCGGTACACCGAGGTGACACACGTCACATTAAATAACTTTTTGAGAACGGGAGACTCTCGGGCCGTCCACCACGGTTAAGAGTCTAATTTCGGCAACAGAGAGATACGATCTTAAATTAGTCTTTCAAAAGGCAGGGGAGAGAAGAGAAGAAAAAAAAATCATTTAATTTTGGTTTACGGTGAATTAATGAAGTGGGGCGGCTCAAAGATAAGCAGGTTTTAGCTGAGAGTTCCTTTGTGCTCTATATTAAAATATATTATGGCCTCATTAAAAACGTACTCACGGAAAAACATTTTGAAAGACTGAACCACTTTCAGCGCAATGCTTAAAGCTCGATTAACACAGGTTGGTGGTTCCTTCTAAAACACTGCCGCCTAAAATCTGTGAATAAAGCAGTTACACAACACTCTTCGTATCATCCACTTGATTCCTTTGGAAGCAATGAATGAAATGCCTCTCAGTCCTGGTTATCTGTCATCATTGAGCATCTAGAACTGTAGCTGATGTCCAGCTTGATGTCCACCCCTTTCCTCCCCCCTCTAGCTTACTCACCTCCCTTCCCCTGTTCCCCCCCCCCCCCCCCCTGCGGTCGGGCGTCTCTGTTCCGCTGTGATTGTCGGTATCGTTGCCATTGCTTCCTTCCCACCGGCCAAGATTTACCTCATCGGATCGTCCCTAATTACACATTCTCATTCGCTGCCTAATCTGCATAAAAACACACTCCCCCGGAAAAAGGAAAAAAAAAAAAAAACGCAGAAAATGACACGAAGATTTTTGAGTATTTGAGAATAGTGTTAATTTGAAGAGCCTGAAGACCTGTGATCACCTGCCTGCTTAATTTTTCAGGCAGGCTTCGATTCGATGACCCGAGCCGGCGCCGCAGTGATACGTTTTCAAATGGTAAGCTGCGCTCGCTGCAGAATCCGGGGCCTTTTTGGCCGCCTCGCCGCCCCGGCGCCGGCGTTGGCGCGTCGACAAGAGCCGAGCCAGAGACGGCATCCCGTGCGTGATTACACATCAACCGCTCGTGGTAATGACGGCGCGCGGGTTCCCGAGCTGCAGCTGGCGTGATCATTATGCACACTCTGGTTTGTTCTGGAAAAGGTTAGGTTTTTCGTGAATTATTATTTGCTTCATGTATAACAAGCGTGTACGTTGCGTTGCAGGGTTAAAGACATTCAGGACACGCTGTCAGTCCACAGTTAAACAGACTGACTTTTAGAGACGTCTGACAAAAACACAAGGTTTCCATTTAAAATGTCAACCTGATAAATAACAAGATGAGAGCTTGCAGCACATTTAAAGATCAGATAACATATAATTACTTTCATAAAGACATTTGGCGAAAAGGGCCTATTGAATGTAGGAGACAGTTTAATGATAATATTTTCCGTGCCTTCGATCGCTGATAGGCCCGGGCCAGGTCCATGGTTTACCATTAAGACTGAGTTACAGGGTAGATAAAAAAAATCCCGATTCCTTAATGACTGTTACAGATTTAAAAAAATGTAAAATCGATAGTATACTCAGCATCTTTCAAAAGATCTTTGATTTGAATGTTAGAATAAGGTTGGTGTGTAGTTTTTGCACCATGTCGCTAGAGGGATTGTGCCTGGCACAGTAGACATGTTCAGCACTTTTACTTGCTAATAAGCACTTTTGCACACTTTTTAAACTGTTTATCTCACCACCGCCATCTGCTCTGTCACCAGCTGCTATTACGCGAACAGGAAACAGCATTTAATCCAAACAAAAACTGTTTTTCATTTGGTCTGTTCGTCTCATCTTTCCATCATCCCCCCGTTGTCCTGCCGGCGTGCCCCCCCGCCCCCCCCCCCCCTCTCGCTCAGTGCACGGTTCTCATCTCTATCTCATTCCTGAGGCCGTCGGCGGGAAGCCGTCAACCTTGACCGATGCCTTTTCCACTAACGGGGCACTGTGAGGTTACGGCTTTTATAGCTTTTACCTTTTGTTAAGGGTTACTGCGTTTAAAAGGTCAAAGGTGAACTGCGAGTGTATGCAGGTGTACAAATTGGCCGCGTCCAGAAAGCGTACAACATTGACATTGAACTTTTTCTTTAGGTACTGCTCACCTCAGTGAACCCACGTTATAGGCAACAATACAAGTTGGACACATACTTTATATAAAGAGCAATTTCGGTGAAACTCACCTTCTTTATGGTCTCATTTTTGGCATCTTTTTTCCCCTTTGCTTAATTCCAGGTTCCTCGTCCTCTGCGCGAGCACATTTTTCCACCTTGAAGTAAAAAAAAAGAAAAAAAAGAAGACAGAATCCATGGTTGAGAATTCATCACAACATAGAAAATCAGTGGCGCGTTGCTCCGGTGGCCAATGTGCCGCTCCGTGTGCCGTGCGCTCACGCTGTGATGTTGCTCCCCGTGCTTTTTCCGGACTCACTTCAGTGCTGCAATTACTGGGGAAATGTTCGAGGGTGGGTGACGGCAGAGACCTTCTTTTGAAGAAAACAGAATGGAAAAGCTGGTCTTCATTGACCAGAGAGGGGGGCGGCTTAAAATACATTTGAATGGTGGTGTGTATCCATCAGCTAAGCCGAGTTTTGTACGGCTGTAAAATCATGTACAAACATGATGTTTTTGGATCCTAAAGCTAGTCTTTTTAGGAAGCAACATCTCAGGGATATGGCACGAGAGGCGGAAGGAAACATGAAGAATTCATTGGGGTAAGAAAAAAAACAAAAAACCAAAACATGCGAAGTGGAGATAATTCCTCTTAAGCCTATTTGATCTTTTTTAAATCTAGCTTGTTAAGTCCTAGAGGTGTTTTCGGGGAGGGGGATTGCCTCAGGGCAATGACTCTACTTAACAAAAGAAGCAGATCGCCAAGTTCCACAAGGGCAGTGGCCAGGTCATGTTTGTCCTCCCATGAAAAAGGCTTGTGTGGAAACATCCTGCTCTGTAAAATAACCTCAACCAGATTCATAATTGTGCGCGTTTTTAGAATTGAGCAACAATCTGCCATTCCTGTTCAGTGGAAAGCATCCGTTTCCTGAAATCCCATTAAGGTGCAGTTCATTCAGGGGCCACGCGGCAGATGGCGTCTGTCCGACCCTCGCCAGGTGGGACTTGGTTTGGACAGGTTGCACACGCACAGGTCAGAGTGGGGAAGGAGGGCAGGGGGGGGGGGGGGGGGGGGCTTTAGGTCCTTTTCACATGACAAGGATGTTGCAATACAAAAAAAAATAAAGTCTGGCAAAAGTCATGCAAAGTTGGTGCATAATTGTTACAAATCTGTGACAATGTTAGCTATTACGCTACACAGCTAGCTTTCTATTGGCAGCTACAGCACTGATGTTAATACGTTATTAATAACTCAACGTTACTGTGATGGTTCAGACGGTGAAGGATTTTATGTAAGGATCCAAGATAAATTCAGCTGTTGAATTATTGAGCATTTTAGTGATCTCAGGGCAACTCTTAAATCCTTTGCTAAATTAGTTTTCAGTATTAGAAGATTTTTCTCACCTAACCTAGAAATCTCCATTTAATAAAAAGGAAATTTTGATATAAAAACGGACCCCTTCTTCGTTTCGAGTGATAAACGAAAACAACTTCAGCAAAGATGGGATTTTACAGCTCATGTCCTCTCTTTTCTGTCAATCATGTCACCTCTGCAGGGGAGAGTTTCAATTTCACACTCTACTGGGGTGTATAACACACACACACACACATCACTTAAACACAGGTAGAGACACAGAGGGTGGGTGGGGACTGATCTGTTAAACAAAAATGGATCAACACAAGTTTTCATGAATGAGTAAATAACCCGGGGATGAACAGAAATGGATATTTGAGACACGCCATCGGCATGCTAATAAAGCTCTCACTGCTCTCGGTACACGTAAGCAGAACAGGCAAAGCGGACCCCCAATGGCCATTCTCCTACTTTCAAATCCACAACGGGGCTTTCATTAGGGTGAAGGCTCTTCCTTAAAGGTGCAACAACGTATGTGTGCAGACTTGAAGTAGTTGATCCAAGTATCCATCTCCGGGTAAGCTTCCTGAAACTGCAGCTCTCTAATTCACTGTAATCCGCAATGTGAATAATTCATGAGTGAACAATAAATCCCCCCCCCCCCCCCCCCCCCCCACACAAAAAAAGGTCCGTCAAAAGGAGAAATGGCTGTGACCTTCTAAGCAAAATAAGGGAAAGTCAGGAGAGCGATAGGCAGAGAGAGAGAGCGAGTTATAAGAGGGATGAAGAATGACAGGGGAACGGTAACAGTGAAAAGAACGAAAGGGGAAATAAAAAAAGAGGGATCAACGAACGAGAGAAATATCTCCACTAAAAAAATAAAACAAACGGGGGAAAAAGAAACTCCATATGCTGGAGTGTGATACGGAAATAAGGCCTTCTTTATGCATGAATCTCTTAAGAGCACAATCAATGGGGTAAGCGATACATAAAAGATGAGGCCGGGTTTGACCCGTGCACTGGGGGAGAGGGAGAGGGGGAGGGGGGGGTTCTGCAGAGCCTCGGCTGGAGGAGGTGGCGACTTAAGACGCCGCCAGGGCATCCTTTGAAGTCGGGGCGGATGAGGACGGGCCGCGGATCAGGCCCACGCTGCATTAACCCTCCGAGCCCGCGCTCGCACCGAGTCGGCGGCGGCGGCAGGCAGCCCGCCAGGCCGGCGTGATGCATCATCCGCACGCCGCTGTGCCACGGATGCATTACACGCAGCCATTATTCAGAACTCGGGCGGCGATTATCTCCGTGCTTCATCACGTCTCCACAGCGAGCACGACTTTACAACAGAGCCGGGCTGCTTACTTTTGGACAAAAGGGGGGGGGATTTGTGGAGCGGGGGATGATAACGTTAACTCCGGGGTCATGGGATTCCTTATCCAGCGCCAGCGGGGTAAAAAGCAAAACAAATATACCAACAGGCAAACCCATGTGTCTGCGTGAATCGCATGAGCAACGCAGGTTGAAAGTCGCACACCTGCGTGCGGACAGCACCACACTTTGGCCCGATTGCGCGCGCTCCGGTGACAAACAGAGGTGAGTCACGTAAGGAAGAGGATTAGAGCGGCTGTGGAAAAGCACAGCGTTATTGACGGAAAAGAGCAGGATTTAGATTTAGCAGTGCCAGTCAGCGGGAGCTTCTAAGCCCCTCCCCCATGTACCCGGACGACACTCAACGCGTGGACCAGTGAGGATTCAGCGAGACCGTCTCAGGTCGCTGTGGGCCGGCATCGCCCGGGCAACCGCAAGTCCACGCTGCGCCCCGGTCCGACCCGACTGGGTCTGATCCCGTGACTGCAAAGACATGTACTGTAACATCCCTCAAATGGCATCTATTCGCGGAAAGAACGTACACTAATCCCATGCAAAATATACCCAAATCTCTTTGTGAGTCAAATAATTCCAGATTTTAAATACATCACGGGCGATTAATCTAACCAGAGGCTCTTACCACCAACATCTGGCTTTTGTTTTGTTTTTATTGGACATAAAGACCATTTGTCCAACAGCCCATTAACCTTAAAAAAGACATTGTTCAGAAATGTGTTTTTTTTTAGGTGTTTTTACAGGAGCACTGAGATGTGTGCAGTAATTTGTAATTGAAAAGTCTGCGGTGTGATTTACAGGTAAAGGGAGGAGGGGGGGGGGGGGGGGTGTTGACGGCCCCCCACCTGAGACTTCCAAAGGGCCCACTTAATGAATTCACAGTGCCGTAATGTGAGAACCACACGCTGATGACAGGTCATTTTTATTGAAAGTCAGGCCTTGGTGTAGATATTTGCATAAATGTGCACAGGCACAAAATCGGAGAGATTTGAATGTGACGAGTCCGATCGGTTATTTTTCCAGTCAGTGTGCGCAAAGGGTCATTGATTTCTTCTCACACTCTGATCTGAAACGTGCCGATGCGTATACACGTAGCGGGTCCCAGCACCAGGGCGCCTTCATGCTCCCCAAGTGGGTGAAGACTGGCAGTTGAGACGTGGAGGAGCGTACTGAATGCAACCAAACGAGATGCCACGCTTTCTGTCACTATTCGTCTTTTATGTCATCATTGGCAGGAAACTGGATATACTGGAAAGCATATTAAAAAAAAAAAAAAAAAAACAGTCCGATGTGAGCAGCACTTTCGGCATTAGGCATGAAGGCCTGTGGTGAGAATGCAGTGGGAGAGTAAAGGAGACATATGGCCCGTTGTGTCTGACTGCGTGAATGCTGCTGGGTCTCAAAGTGAAAGGGATACCGATGTAATATCTGTAGAATCGTTTTAACACTCCCTCGGTTTCTCATTTTACAATCAGACGCAATGGATTCGGACTGCTCAGATGAGCCCTACCGGCGTGTTGTCGAGCTCGCTAACCCGGCTGAATAATCAGAACGGAAAAAAATCGACTGAAATTTGAATTCTCCACACTAAAATTATACTGCAGCTGTTGCGTTTTCAATTTCATGGACAACCGACTGAAGCACGTCGTCACCCTACTGCCTTTAAATGTTCAAACGCGATGTTTTCCCCCCCTTTTCAACCCGGACACAGAATGTAACATCGAGTTACAACAATAAACACAAGGACAGCCCATTGCGTTTATCAAGTCCACATTCTAGTTATGTTACTTATTGCTCATTGGTCACTTCAACACCCGCACGAGAGGATTGGACGGCTGTATCGGAACACAAAAACCTGCACAAACGTGACAAAAAGAAACTTGGAAGGCTTTCTCAAAGCCACCACAACTGCACTGCCTAGTAAATAACATGGGTTTTAAAGGTAATTCGCAGTTCACGTAATGTCTGCCGTGTCTGAGGTTGTTTGGTTCGGTTCGGTTCAGTTCGGTATGTGCAAAATGATATGGATAAATATGCAAGACTTGAAGCCAAAGAAAAGGTGGGTCATGGCCATCGGAGGTCATGCAATACGAGCGATACGTGTTTTACACGGTCAGGCATTAGGTGAGGATGAGCTGACTCAGCACGGCCTCCACAGAAGAAGGCCACACCAACTAAAAAAGGTGCAAATAACGTGGCTGCGGTCCTGTAAGTGCACCATGTGGTTAAAAAACCCAACTCGGCTTCCACAGCACTGATTGGATTGTTAAGCTCATCCGTGCTTTGATTCACGACTCAAACCCTGAGAAAAAAAAAAATTGCACTGGCTAAGAACAAAAGCTGGGATGATTACAGTGAGTTTTTTTTTTTAGGGCCGTAGACTTTCGGATTAATTTCCGCTGACCCAAGATAAGCCCAAGTATTTCTTAGTCGACAGCGAGAGAGACAGTGGGCTGAGTAGGATTACTGGAAGGCGGACGCCACTGAATGCCACAGTGAGACGTGGGCTGTGACATTTGTCGCGTTGTCCTCGGTGTCTCAAGAGAGACGGCCTCTCAATGGTCCACAATCACACTCAACGAGTTCAAAATGGACTTTGAATGTCCATGGAGTGTCATAAAGGACTTAAGGACAGGTTGAGCCAAAGGACAAACGGTTCAGTCTGCGAAACAAATGGGAAGACGGCTAAGGCACCTTCATGCTCTGATCTTATTTGTTTTTAAAATACAATATTTTAGACAGAATGCAATCACTGTTATTTCAGGAAAAATATCCTGCAATAAATAGTCCCAATCCTTGGTGGTAAAAGGGGAAGAAAGATACATTAAACTCAAAATGAATCCTTTTCGACTAGATAAGTACACCAGTGTAAAGAATGATGGCAGAATAAAGTAATCAGTTTGACTTTGAAAATGCTGAATTGAGGCAATTGGTTCTATTCAGTACCTTTTTTTTTCTCAATAAAAACTTCGCCCACGAGCTCCCGTCAGCTTTGTGCTTTCCCCCGACGTCCCGTGACAATCCTGTTTGAATTAAGTGAATGTGAGCAGCCCAGATGGCTCTCTCCATTTTAAAATGAAGGTGTGATTAGTTTGACATCCTCATGTCGGAGACAGGTGTGGCAAGGTGAGGTCACCCACCTACGAAAGCCCATCTGTGGACCGGAGCCTTCCTCTCCGTGACAAGACGCCACATCCCTGTCCAGGCTCCGTCGCGACGGGACAACTCAAAGCGATCGCATCTGCGAACGCGAACGTCGGGGCATCGAAATGTTGCAACAATTCCACGGCAGATACAGCGGGCCTCGCACGTGGAAGGTTATGGGTTCTCGCTCTCTGTTCATATCAGGCTGCCTTCTTCTTCTGCTCCTTTCCAAGCATAAGGCTCCCACGGCCTTATTTGTGATATTTTTCTCCCTCTCTGCCACGCTTTTGTTCTCTCTCATGCATAATCGGTGGTTTTTCATGTCCCCCCACCCCCCCCCCCCCCTCCATTTTCCCCCGGAGACAATCTTTCCCCGGCTCCCTCTCCCCCCCCCCTCTCTCTCTCTCTCTCTCTTTCTCTCACTCCATCACTCTCCACTGCTCACTCAGAATAACAGCAGCGATCTATCAGAACATTTTCTGTAACCGGGGGGCAATTTTCTAGACCTGTCAGAGCATCCGCCTTTTTCTGTACTGTACCACGGCGCCGTGGTAATAATAACACCAGGGAATCTGATTAACACAGTGTAGCATGTGTGCTGCATGGCCACGGTCAGGGTCAATGATTTCCTGCAAATTCAAAAAACGTGGAACGTGAGCGAGTGATGTGGGCAGACTGGAAGGGGGGGGGGGGGGGGTGCAAATGCTGGGGCAAAAAAGAAGGGTGTGCTCAGTGATTAAGTGAGACACAAGCCAGGGACTGTAATCAGGCCAAATCAATGTGAACTAATACGGTGCCAATTAAGAAAGCGGGATTCGACGCCCAGGACCTAATTCAATCTCCTTCCTAGCTGTTAGAGGATAGATTCAAAGTCCCGGACACAAGGCGGATGGAAGGTTCTTTCTCAGTGGAGGTTTTCCAGATTACACAGACAGCATCCGCCCTAAAGCTCAATGCTAATAAAGGGGGCCCAGCAAAAACGGGATACCTCATACTTTTGGGGCTTATTTTTGTCATCTTTTCTTTCATCTCTCAGTGGTTCCCTTCATTCCCGTTGTCACTGCCAAATGCACAAATAAATAAGTAATGCACATTATATTCTTGACAAAGGCTCAAAGTGGGTGTTTTCTTTTCCCAGAGCAAGCCAGACTGCGTGGAAGTGAGAAAAGAAAAGAATTTCCCCAAATATGAACTCTGTCTTGTTGAACAGCTCTTAAATGATTCTGCGTGGTACCGTACGTCGGTGGGTACGACGCTATTAGCCGTAGCTGCATGTCCAGGCTATGTGGACAAAGCCAGGATTTTGGTCTCCAACATAATACCAGCAGACATGAAAAACCAGCAGGAACACCTAACACAAGGTGGTGTGCATGCATGTGTGGCCACAGGTTGCCCGCGGTAACACACTGCCAGACAACACAATGGCCCTAAATTGACAGGACCCGCTCATCTAACTATTTCAATCTCATATGTTTCCTTTAAACTTAACATCGAGTGGTCATTTGAACACTAAACCCTTTGAATTATTAACACTGCTTGCGTAACAGCAACGTTCTCTGGGGAAGCAGAATTCACTGACTATACAGGTTTTTGATGTTATGCAACTCAAGGTTTCAGTGGTTTTGAATAAATAACAAAACGCATGTACAGGAGAAAAAAAAAAAGTATGTGTGAGGTGGAAGAAATAAGACAGAAAAGACCTTGTGTCCAGCAGATATATCCCTTTACTGAGCCGATAAGGCAGTGCACCTCACACACACACACACACACACACACACACACACACACACACACACACAGTTAAATCCGCACATTGAGCGAGGAGAACAGCCCTCGTGTCGTTGGGCCTGAATTTCTAGAAAACCCCTCGATGACTTACAGCTGAGAACACGTGCAACCCTGTCGTGAGACAAAATGAGGATTGTGTGGAATTCTCAGGAGACGTGGTCCAGATTGTCAGACAGACAGGCTGTCCGTCATATTTAGCAGACACAAGACAAATAGTGTTTTTCAAAGCCAGGGAATACAGGAAGTAAAAAGCGCTTATTTTTGAGTGTCATGTCCAGATAGTCCAAAAACAGTAAATATATATTCTCAAAAATAAAAATAAAATACAAAGAGGGTCACAAGCAGAGTACATAGACCTACAACTGTACCAATGTCTCCACAGCAGTCATGTGACGGGAAGGTGCTGAATGACCTAAAACTCTTTAATGTGCTACGTCATCACATCGCTCAGCCTGGCTGGTGGATACAGTCTAATAAAGCAATGCTACTTGCAATTATTATTTCTATTTGTACTTGAATGCTCTGTGTAAGAAACAAAATACCAGCGCTTTTAAAGCAGACATTCAGTGTTTATGGTCTTATTATAAATCCTTTAGCTTTATTAGCCGACCTCAACAAAACTATTTTGCACACTGTCTGGACGCCATCGATAACTATTCATTCCTTTTTAAGCCCTTATAGTTCACCATTACTTCAAGCTTGGGTTTCGTTTATTTACAACCTTTTACAAAAACAGCCTGAACTAAATTATGTTTTTAGCATTTTAAATTAGCCTTTTGGATAATATTAAATAATCTCATCTCTCAAAATGGAACTGAATCCTTAAAAATTGGCTAATGCTGCAGTTGATCAGTTAAAATGACAATTGACTTGTGAGACAAGGAATCAAACTGGTGAAACAATACCAGCGATGATAATCCATGCCAAAAATGTGCATGACACAAAGTGCCCTTTGAGGATCTTCTTCAAGAGGACAACAAAATGTCTGCTGATATAGCAATCTCAAGTTAAACTAATTTTTAACGAGGGAAGAGACTAATTTATTAGAGTACTGTCTGTAATCCGTACACAAAAAAAAGCCTAAGTGTTCACAGCCTGCTTTAAACAATTAACGAATAAACATTTTAAAAACGATGAAACATTTGAAAGATAATGAATAGAAGACTTCTCGCTAGAGTAGATTTCCCTGGGAACCGTGAAGTCCGACGTATCCACGAACTAGTTTAATCCTCTCATTAATAAAATACTAATCACGTCCAACACTCAGGAGTGGCACCATCTAACCCTCGAAATGTAGCTCGAGGCGGTGCTGGAGCGCTGCTCCTGAACTGCGTTTTGATGATGGGCGATTAAATTCGGGACGAAGGGATGATGTCATTCACGAGGGGGCAGAGCGCCGTGAGCGAGTCTCACAGATAAAAACACAAAACGGGGGGGGGGGGGGAGGGAGGGACAACTGCGACTTCTTTAATGTGACGCCAATCCTCCAGCACCACAGATAATAAATCACTCCCATCACTGCGCACACGTCCTGGTACCCGTTGGGCCTCAGGCCTCGAGCTCCAAAGTACTTCATGTACTTCACTTCTTGACTTTTATTTCGTCCTAAATCAAACTTTGCACTGTTCCCCCACTAGTTTGGATACAAACAGTCCCCGTGAAGTGGGTTTGTCTTCGTTTCCCTCGTACCGGATGGCAAAGAACGCAAACACTCTGTTAATGAGGGAACCATTTTACATTGTTCGCGGGTTTGCTTTCACGACAGGAATAGATCCCAAGATGTCATGCTATTCTTTTAACGGTGTATTAAAACAGACATCCTTTATTAAATTGAAAAGGCTGAAGCTCTCACAGACACACTGCAGCTTTCAGACATCTTTGATACTACATAAAAAAAAATCCATGTAACGGGTTCCTTTTATCTTGTCGTTTGCCAACTGCTTGTCAGTTTGTAGTGTTTTTCCATTATGCCTCTGCACCAAATTCCACTTTTAATACGCATTCTGGTGTCGTGACAGCTCTACAGAGACCCCACAGGACCTTGGGGTGTGCTGGTCCGATTCTAATGTTGCACTTGGTATAGAGTCTCGTTAGGCTGACCACGCCCCCCGTTGCAAACTCGCAGGGCGCCACACTGCGTTGACAGCTCCCGAACATTTTGTTGCATCTGCCGACATAACACAGATAAATAAAAGATGGCGACATGAAAGAGAATGTGTAAACATTCACACGCGTGGCGGGACGTGCGGGACTCGACCCCTCCGTCTGGTCGACACTAGCTGGCTCTCTGAAACCAACCTCGCACTAAAACACTAATGACAAGGGAACGCGCGCTCTCGCCCATTAACTCGTTACCTCGTGTGTAATTGCCCACGAGGGTCTGCGGGTTACGCATTTAATGCGGCGCGGGGCGGCGCTTACGCAAGAAACGGGGTCAACTGAGAAAGGAGCACGGCTCATTAGGGAGGATGGAGCTCGGGGACCTTAAAGGGATTGATTTCTGTTCATGAGCCCCTTACGTTTGCCCTTACTTTTCTGTGATTGGACAAATACACCTCCATGAGACAGTAAATCAAGGGTATTGCATTATACAGGTATTATTATTGCATGCGAGTGCTGGAATAAATAAAAAAGGGCTGATTGATGGTTAGATCAGGAGCCCCACGTGGCGGTCAATGCCAATGTGTACGCAGGATGGGAATGCATCCAATCACACACACGCGTGTGCCGCGTCCTCAGCACACATGACCATGGCGGTTTTGTTATCTCGAGGCTTGTGACCCCCCCCCCTCTTGGGTCCTGGTGAGAGGAGCACTCTTTGATCTCTACCAAAGATAACCTGAAGAGAAGGTAGGTATCAGTGGGGAATATAAGGGGATTACACATGCTGAACGAAAAAAAAGGCTTAGACGGAGTACTACGCAACCTGGTGCACGCACACATAATCCCCCCCCACCCCCACCCGTGGAACACAGCGGTGGTGGAGTCCGTGCAGCAGGACGGGGGGGGGGGGGGGGGGGTCGGTCCCTGGTGGGATGTCTGATGTTGTCTCTCATCATTTTTTGGGAAGTTGAATTGATGCCCAAATGGATCTAACTTCTAAATCTGTAACTCGGATTTAAAACGCAGTGACCACATTTTTGGTATTTAGTTATGAGATAAATATAACTGTATATACCTATTGAGGCAAGTTGAGGCAAATCCGGCAAACTAGAACTTTGCAACTCACACAATCTACATCCAAAAAACCTCCATCCATCAATTGGCTTCCGCTCACCGCTCACCCCCCCCCGGGAACGGCTTCCCAGCTCCTTCTGGAGCACCACTCCCGGGGCCGAGCTTGTATATCTAATCTCTCCAGCGTCCTGCGGGTGGAACCCCGAGGGCCTCCATACCAGTCGCACGTGGCGATAATAACCTCTAAAAAGCCAAACTGTGCGGGAGGCATCGCGAGCAGATGAACTAAACCACCCTCAGCTCGCCCCCGTTTTTTTTTCTCAAAGGTTCTCGCTCCCACGCGTCACAGGTCTTCCTTCACCTGTGAGGCAACGTCCCCTTCGGAGCGGGAAGCTGTGCGAATGTTACCTTGAGAGGCGACTGGAGGGAGCTCATGTGGCCCCCCCGAACACGTCCACGCTCTCTTTCGCCTCTCTTCGCTGTGCTCGTGCACAGCAGTCGGTTAATCATTTTCATCGATGTTCGCTCTGAGGCAATCAGAGGGTGTTGACTCAACATTACGGTCGGGTCTAGTTTGGTTTAGGCCTGTGGTTGGATCAATAGACACACTGATTGTTAGATATTCTATTACACAGCTCCAAGCTAATTGTTATCTGGTCATTGTGGAAAAACACAAGTTATGCTACTTTTTTTCCCTCTTTTTTTTTTTTAGTTATTACTTAAATAGCTCCGTTTCTTTATTTGCTGTGTAAATCATCGACTACTTTTTGACTATCCTGCGAACAAAAACAGAGTTCCTGTTTGCAATGAGTAAGCACTAATTAAATGTCTAAATGCCTGCTTTCATTTTTTCAGGACTTGTTCCAGCAATACATTGCGTGGCTTGCGACCAAAAGCCAATGGTTTTCCATCAAACTGTGTAGTGATGAGGCCTTCAAATTGTCAGGCATTCGGAGACACGAGAGAATGCAAAAGTGATGCCAATGTTGAACGGGCGAGTAGAGTCAAGATGAGTGAACGGCAGAGTTTAAGCCTGAAGGAAATCTGACATTTGTCGCAGCTGGCTACAAACGTTTAGCAAACTGAACACTTCTTTAAAATATCTTCTGAAATATTGATTTTCTTATCCTTTGTTTGACATCGTTCCTGCTCCTCTTCCTGTTTTGGATCAGCCAAACGTAAATGACTAATGGCTTAATGGCGCACATGTAGCAGAACCACTTTGTTTTTAATTCAAGTGACTGCAGAAATAACAACACAAGGTGAAATGACTCATGCTTCGGTACGTTTTGTTTTGTAGCAACCTTCATGTAAAGCAAAATGAGCGAGAGAATTGCACATGCTAGGTGACACTCCTCCCCGCTACGCAGGAAGACACACACACACACACACACGCGCCTCTGTTCCCCTGACCTCCTCCTACACAACAAATCATCATGACAGACTGCTCATCCCGCTGGCTGCCTTCTCGTCAACGCTGGCCCAGATTCCATCAGATTATACAAATGACATCATCAAGTGAGTGTTTTTGAGCGGGTGCGTGAATGATGGTATTTTGGCAGTGGGGGGGGGGGGGGGGGGGGGGGGGGGTTTAAACTGCTCCATGTACCACAAATATGCTTTTGACTACATCCAGATGTCCAAAAAAGATGTCCTCATATGAAACCCCGGAGACTCTGGAACATGACAAACCCTCAAAAAAGGTGCGACAGGGGTTTTCATCCCTCTGAACAAACGCCCAGAGACTTTTAGAGACGCGGCTCGGAAGTGCATCTGTTGTTCCGGGGGGTGGGCTTAAATGCGTTCCCCCCTTGTGACTGGAGGCTCATTTAGACGAGCGCATCCAGGCACTTTGACATGCAAGGGCTAAACCCACTGTGCAGCAGTAAACAAAAAGGTATCGTGATCTTGATTTGGCTTCAGCCACACGGAGGCTCCTTGCCCCCCCCCCCCCCCCCCCCCCCCCCCCCTGCTGTGGCGTTTGATGTTTGATGGGAAAAACGACATTCAAGAGGATTTTTCTTCTTTTTTCTTTCTTACAAGGTTGCAGCCGTACACATCAGAAAATACATGGCGGTACAGAAGTTTTTGTAGTGCAGAATCATGTCAGTGCGATGTGACAAAGCTATTATTGAGATAGAGCAGAGGGGTGTTTGGGGAAACATTTGCTCCAAGCCCCCGAGAGGTCGCGTTGGTTCAAGTCTTTGACAGGAAGCTGAGCCTGCAGCAGCACCATGCAAATGCACTTCTTCTGGCTTACTACGACGAGATCTGTCGTCAGTATATTTTGTCACCAGTGGCGTTTAAAGAGTAAGGCACACCCGAAACCCGAAAGACACATATTTACACTCCTGTTGAAGGTTTGTCAGCGCGTCACCTTGCTTAGCTGAGCAGCCTCCAAAATTACATCGACAAAGTGGTTTTACACACAAGTGTCAATAATCAAGGTGTTGTCATACTATATATATACACGTACGCAAGATCCCATTTAATGTGTCCTGCTCCTGTGGCTGTGAAAGCTTCTGTAGACGTCACATAAATACTACAAGCTTAACCATTCCATAAAATCTATGATAATTATGGCTGATAAAGACCGTGAGAAGAGCGTTTGTTGGCATTGTAGCGGCAAGATCTTTTCTCACTTAGCTTATTGGAGCCTGAGAAAATGCCCTGGCTTGTCACAGCAATCCAAAGCTATTGGCTAGTGATGACCCTGACTAAGCCATTTTCTGCTGCCTGTGCATCTCTCCCTCTCTCTCCCTCTCTCTCCCTCTCTTTCCCTCTCTCTCTCTCCCTGCCAGAACCGCCAAGGAGATTTGCGTGTCCTCACAGATGCCAGAGTTTCATGCTTTCGACCCGCAGGCTCTCACTGTGTCTGCCTGGCATTGTGGAAAGCCTTTAGGGAGGGGGGGAGGGGGGCGGTGAAAAAATCCTCAGCATCCTCTTCTCGACAACTTGCTAATTACTTTACAAAGGCTTGCTTGCAGTCTATATTGCATTAGATACATCGCATTCCAAAAAGGACAACGGCAATAATTGATTTGCGTTCTGGTCTCAAATGAGTCAGCAAATAGGTGCCGGTTTGCATTTTCCACTCATGCTTCTTATTGCTGAGGCCAATACAAAAGACAAGACAAGAATTTCTGAGCAAAGCCAGACCCATTTTATCCCGACTACGAAGTTCAATGAAACACCTGCCTGAATGGAGCTAGTAAAAAAATGGAGATTAAAATTCAATTAGAGTTGGGATGAAACAACTTTAAGTCCCCACCTCAGATTGTTGTCAGGTGGGTGAATGGTTTGATGATTTACAGCTTAGGCGCGGACGGCGAACATCACACACACTCATCCAAGCATCCTTTTGGAACAAAAACCGCCGGCCAAGATACAGTAGAGGTTGAACTGAGCGACGAGGGAGAGGAACGACTATTTTAAACGCTTCGTATAACGGTCGTATACAACTGAAAGCATTTCAGAATGTGAAAGGAACGAATTATACAATCGTCTCTGTTTTGGCTTTTTTTTTTTTGCACAAATAATGCAACAAAAGATAAATGAATTTGAGGCTTTTGTCAAGTGTTTTCATAATGCGTCAAAGCCAGCTGTGGAAATAAAACAACAGGTAATGCTAATTCACGCTCAGTTCCCTTTGCAGCCTGTGAACTTGTGTTTGCTGAGCTTCTCACGGAAACCATTAATCTATGAACGCATGTTCTCTTTTGAATCTGTGTGCGTGCTTGTGTGTGTGTGTGTGTGTGTGTGTGTGTGTGTGTGTGTGTGAGAGACTATGTGGGAACAGATGGAGCGCTGCAGTACAGAGAAACGAGCGGTAGGATGTGCATGAAGCACGAGGCGCTGTCCGTGGTGCTGAAGTCATCCTGCAAGCTGCATTAACTTGCTACTTATTCATCTTTCTCACGCAAAAACACAGACACGCACAAAATGTGATCTCTTTGCAAACCTTGTATCCTGAATTCAAAAACATTTTATTGTGTATATCTAGATCTACTGAAAATCGTATTTCCCTGGAAAGGCGCAGATAGAAGTGGTGACCAATAACGTGACGAGAAGCCCTCTAATTCAACAGCGGACCCATCGTTCAGCCCACAGCTGTCGGTCCATTTTGGGCTCATTTAAGGACTCTATCGCACATGTGCAAAGATCTCACTGCTGACCTTTTGTTCCTCGCTAATTTAATTACGAACAAATCTCAACACTAAAGACCAGAAGAGACTAAATGAAGACGACATCAACGGTGAGGTGTGCAGATTCTGGTCTCGGCCCGGCTGCAGGTGCAGAGCAAAATTCGCCGTGACTCCGTTGCTGGGATAATCTGAGCTTGTAAAGAAAAGAAAACCTAGTCCTTAGCAAAAGGGCAGGTTTCATACTTTGAGGTTGCAATTAGTGAAAAATGGGGAGCTTTCCCAAAGCAAGTAAAAAAAAAAAGTATGTATTATCCAAATCATGTCGAGAATTTCTATCTGCAAACATTTTCGGTTTTAACCCTTCATGATCCATCGAGAAGAAGAAAAAGAACGTTGACTAATTTAGCTTTTTTTTCCCCTGAGGGTGCCAAATGACTAACAGTGAGCCATTGTGCGTGACGCATGCACACCAGGAATAACGGTGACCGGCTTCCTGTTGGTATAGTTAGACGTTTTCATGGAGTTTGCATGGAGGTAGATTTTTCGAGCATAATTAGTCACAATTAGGTCCTCTGTCCATCGCTGTCCATCCATGCAGGTTATTAGATTGAGAGGATGTGTTCCCTCTCCCACGGCTGCCACTTTGGCATCGGTCACGCCTTGGCTTCATGCCAAAGTTTTAGCTCCTCCCTTCTCTTTTTTTTTCCTTTTTCCTCTCCCTGCAGCCAAAATGCAACATGGAGATTTATGGCTGAATGTAAAAAACACCACCCAACGATCTGCGTTTGTTCTACACCATTTTTTTTAACATTTTTTTTTCTGGGTCTCGTGTAAATCATAAAAAGCTTTTATGATAAAAAGCTTTTATGATTCACTCCTGCAATCCGTAGAGACAATCATTTGACATGTGATTGTTTCTATAAACCAAGAGATAATCCAGGAATTAATGCAAACATGCCATTTGGTTTAGTTCCATTGAAATCATTGTTTAGGATAAATTATTAAGTTTTAAAATGTGATTAGGGAGCCTTGAATTTGGCTAAATATAATTAAGATATTTATCAAAGCTACCACTGCTTGAAAATATTGAAAGGTCATTTAAAATTAATATAAACACTTGTTCACTAAATATATTAAAAACAATGGCAAAACTGAATATGGATAGCCAAAAAGTTAATACTACATCTTTGAATAGGAAACTATTTTGTCCACTTGTTTCCATGCAAAAGCAACCCTGAGTACCAACACCAAGCCTTCACTCATTCACACACTGACACACACACACACACACACACGCACACACACGCCATCTGTCAAGCGGTAACCTCCCCGAGCTCGCTTTCCCTCTCTCTGCGTCCTGCTGGGACACATGCTCACTAATGATTCCATAACTTCGTTACCACCTCATTATGGCGGCGGGTAAGCGGCATTGCTGCATTCACCACTCTGTAACGGACCGGCGGTGGCGACTCATTTGCTTAACGGGCGCATTGATCCACCGCACCGTGACCAGCCGGCCAGTTGGGGCCGCGTGGAGGCAATGCTTGACCTCCACCTGCTCTCGGCCTTCTGCCGTCCGTCGTGTCCACGTGCCTCCTTGTCTTCCACATTGGACTGTATTGCAGGGACCGTTATTGCTCCATTTTTTATTTTTTTTAAAGTTTGTCTCGTGGAACTCCACGGCTTTTCTGATTTGAGAGGTCTCCTGGTACACACAGAGTTACGCGTTTTCACGCACGGCTCCATAGTTTAACACCACCTGGGGGAAAAAATATCACAGCAAAGTGACAAAGCGCCAGCGAACAAAACCAAAAGCAAAAGCCAGGATTTGAAAGGAAGGAGCTGGAAATTGACGCCAAATGGCTCAGTGAAAGAATACTCTCAGATGATACAGCAGGAGGACATGATGCCCAAGTTGTCCTCTGCAGGTATGATGTAGGCCAAATTGGCATTGTTTTACAACATTTCGAGAGGCTTACTGGAAGACCTGTGAAAGCAGTCTCTAATGGTTTCAAAGGAAGACATATTCCCCTAATGCGAAAGGGTTTCCTTTGAAAGCAGCCAGGAACCATTACAGCAGCTGCTCTGCATATTTATTTCAACCTACTGGGAAACCTCTCGGAGGGAGCGCCATCAAACAGAATAGGGAGCTCAGTGCGAACTGAACAACTCATGTTTGGCGGAAGGGAGGCGGCTACTCGGGGTTAAGAGACACCAGTCCCATCACAGCCAGCATGTGGACATCGGAGAGGAGGGGCGGGACAACAATTTAAACCAAGCCCAATGACCTTTTGGTTAGGAGATGACCAGTTGGAGCAGATAATCCCGGACAAGCTGGTCTTACTGAGAAAACAATGCTTCCCCCCCCCCCCCCCTCCCCTCCCCCCGTAAACATCCAACAACATTGCAGCAGTGTTTACCTCAATGAAATGTTTCAATCCTTGCAGGAGTTCACGGCCTTGCTCGTTCACTGCACCAATCAGCCACAAGCATTTGCAACGGTCAGAACAGAAGCTGCATCTCAGCGACGATACAGACAAAAAGGATCAAACGTTGCTGCATAATTCATGCATTTCACGTACTACAATGCACGTAACCGAAAGACGACTGCAGTGTGACAAAGTACTTTGAGAATGAACTCGCGTGTGCATCTTCTGCACAGTATATTAGCCGTCTCCTCCTGGTTCTACCCCCCCACATTCACTGGCCCTTGTGCCTGATTTAGCCCGTGCCTTTGGGCCTGCAGCAACTGGCGGTCGTATAGAGGGCCATGTAAATGTCACCGTCTCAGAGGCTGTGCTCTGCGGAGCGTGAAATGAAATCTGGCAGAGTTTTAAGGCCTTGCCTTTCCTCACATGTACATTCCGCAGTACACGGGCCGTATATAAAACTCACGGATATGTTACGATCATATCTGGATACCCCCCCCCCCCCACAGTCATGTCTCTTTTCCTTATCAATTATTTTAGTGTCAGGTCACAATTGTTGCCGGCTACATTTACCAACCCTATTAATAGTTTTTTAAAATAAAAACCAGATTATTATTGCCATCATGTGAAATTGGATAGCTACGCTAATCCTAAATAATCCGATAGATCATGCAACAATATCATATTTACTGCAAGTTGCATGCATGTACTTCACACACACACACACACACACACACACACAGGTACACTGCATCGCAATGGACATTTAGAACCACTAAAATGTCAATCACATTATTTCTGTTTCTAAAAAGAATAAGGGAAGAGACTCTTCCATAACAGGATGAGACAGAAAAGCTGCGGGCACTGAACGCTGGCGCAGAAGGACGATGAGTAGTTCAACTGCAGGAAACGTTCCCTGTAGGGTTTCTTCTTCTGGGAAGATTGGCAGCACGCTTGAGGGGCTCTCACTCAATTAAAATCAAGAACGCGGGGGGGGGGGGGGGGGGGGCTTTCCGCCTGAGCTGACGCCATTTTGGATCCGAAACAACTGTGTCACTACTTAAGTTCTGCCTCAGACCGTCTCTTGAGGGATCTCATTGTCAAAGACGGGATCCGAGTGACTCTCTCTATTGAGCACGTATACGGTTGGAGGAGGAGAAGGGCCAGACATTGATGCATGAGAATTCCTGCTCCCACATCCAGGCCACGCAGGCAATCTGTCTAACTATTGCTTTCTGTGAACTGCCAACGTTTGGGTGACACAACTATATCAAGAGTGAAAAAGAAAAGGCTTTCGTCGCAATATATCTACTTTTTAAAACACCCATTGTTTAAAAACGATCACCTCTTGCTCATCACCTCTATTCGTGCACTTAAACCTGGCCCCTTTGTGGACATTTACAAATTAGATCTCCCATTCCGTTTAGAGCTGTACCTCTTGCGGCTTATCTTGTGCAACAAGCTTTTAAACAAATCCCGTAGCTTTAAATAAACAGGAGCTGAGCTTTTCCTTAATGTTGGGCCGCACGAGTCAACCTTTACCCGAGTCCCTCCAGTGGGGGGACTCCGGGCAGGCGTCACACGTCGACGCCAACTACTACACCCATTAATGGAAATCTGATGTGTTTAAAAAAAATAGTTCCAAAAATACTCCTTCCTACCCCCTCCTTACCCGCACGGACTTGGCAAATCTGGCCAAGGAAGATCAGCCAATCTGAACCCACACTTGCCCGTGAGCTTTAAAATGACTGAATGTTGCTGTGATCACACACACACCTCCGAGGGCAGTCAGTGCCGGAGGAGAACTTCGTCAGGGCCCTGATTCATCTCCATCCTCCTTTCTCCACCGCTGAGAGGCGGTCAGCCCGGCTGCCACAGGGCACTGCGTAAAAGATGTGTGTGTGGGGGGGGGGACCGTGGGGGGGGGGACTGGCAGGTCAAAATAAGCTCCCACACTGCGCCACGAAGCCAATCCTCACCAAACTCACACTGTGAGTGGGCTAAAAGGGGATTTTGTTCAAAGTTCTGACTGATTTTCATGAAATAAAAACACCATTTGTGCTTCGGTTTATTGGTTTATATAAAAATACAGTAAATAGCACTGGGCAAGTTAGTGAGTTATTCGTTTTTGCTAACAAAGCAAATTATATATTAATATTTTGTACAGGCCGTTGCTTGCTCTGAATACACATATAGTACAGACACACTATGGGTCACAGTCAGAGAGCGATGTTAATCAGTGTTGGCTTGGGAGGGCCGTCGTCATGCTTCTCAACCAATGAGAGCACTGGGGGCGGGCCTAAGACTGCTCTTCAAAGCCCACATGCACCGGCTGGCCCGCCCACGGAAATAGCGATAGGGAGTCTGCGCCCTTTTCCCCCATTTCTTCGTCCCCGCCAGTTTTACGTGGACATCTTTATTTTAATAGAATGTTTTTTTATTTTAAGAATATAACATTTTGTGTAAGGGTTTCCATCAGTATGTTAAGCCGATTAATCACAATTAATTCAGGATTTAAAATTGTAATTGTTACCCAGCACTAATAATCATTATGATTATATACATATATATAAAAATATCTTTTTCTTCAGTAGATCAGTTTCAGGAAGCGGGACAAATGAAGCCAGATCTCGGTTGGATTGCAAAGCTCTTCGTCAGAGGACAGTGAAAATGTTGCATACATTTTTTTATTACAGGATGTGACACAGTTTTAAGAGGTTGACACCAAGCTGATTTTGTCTCATTGCTTTTCCACACATCGTCCCTGATGGCTGCTTTCCTAAAATACTGGACATAACATCATAACATTCAGTGCCTCACGCCAAAACAGCAAGATCTTGTCAAAAGAGTTTTTATCATGTCGGTCTAGTGGACGGGCCATCTACGTTCCTAGCGTCAGTCTGCATGCAAGTTGTGGTCCCTCTGGATTTACTGTTTACTGAAACAAGCATCCGCTCCGCCACTGGCTTTCAATATCTAAGATTAAGCTATTAAATGGTGCTTGGAATCATAGGAAAAAACCTTGGTGGGAAATATGCCCAACTCTTGGAAAACATCAACGCAGCCATTTCTGAGGCCTTATAATAGATGCCTTCTTAATTATGGTGACATGTCGACTACACACTCACATGTAGAGTGATGCAATGAGGGGCTCCGCCTACAGCAAGGAGCTGTTCACTCAAAGAAAAGGGAATATATGAACCTTATGCGGCAAGTTGTTTTGACAGCGTGACCGCCGTTTGACTTTTAGCGTTTTGTTGATGTGCTGATCAGGTTAGAAATAGATGTGGAGGGGCTCAACTTTGCCAAAAGGAAGTCAGCTTCTTTGGGGTCTTATCTTATATCAAAATGAACGCAAAGATGCAAAACCAAGATAATGCAATAAACCCAACCCAAACCTCTGTGTTAGTTGTTTGTTTGCATTCGATATGCAGTCAGAGTAATGATGATTATGGATATAATGTCTACACTTATTAAGAGTCCAAGCCATTTGATAGTGATTCCACTCTCACACGGACACATTGTTGTTGGTATCGGTTCAGAAGGTGACCACACAAAGCCTTGTATTTCATTAAAACCGTCCGCAGAGACGTTTGTGCTGAAATAACCGTTTCCCCCGAGGAGGCATTTGTTTGCTTTCGGAGAAGACGGCAAACAAGCTGTCAGCAGAGTTTGTCTTTAGAGAAACAAAAATAACAATAAGAGGCGGCGCACAACCATCGCCCCACACGCGGCTTCAGCACCAGTGTGATCCACAGCATTCCAGCACATAGAGGGATATGCATCATTTCCCCCCCCCCCCCCCCACCCTTCCCCCCTCCCTCATCCCCAGTGTCTGGCCGAAGGCCTCCATGCTGGATTATGTTACCTAACAATGGCGGCGGCCTTTAACAGTCGGAGCATGCTCCAGCAGCTGGAAGGCATACAAACACTCTGCCCCCTTTTTTCCCCTATCCATCCACAAGCGCCTTTGTGTCCCCCCCCCCCCCCCCCTCCCACCCCCCCAAATGTCGAATGCAGGTCTACAGTATGTCTTTATATCAACAGGCGAGCGCCCCAGTTCCTGCTGAAAGGCAAATAAAAAGCAGGCTATCGCACCAAAGCACACAGCACAGCACGGTTGGCATCACGCATGCAAAAGGGACCTCGGTGTCACTGCGTGCTTTTAAAGTGAGAGGTGAAACCGCTGCGTCTGCATCTCCTCCTCACGAGTGAAAAACAGACACGGCAGAAGGTTTGACAGAACTGGGGAGGAAGGAGGGGGTGGGGGGGGGGGGGGGGGGGGATGCGACGTAGTGTGGGAGAATGTCTGGTTTGTAATGTGTGTAGAGGAAGGCACACTGTCGTCACAGAGTGAGCCCCGAGGCGCAGAAAACGCACGAGTCCTGCAGGCACGAGCGGGGCGTGAAGGGAAGCTCGCGATGGCGGAACAATGCTCTTTCGTCAAGACATTCGATATCTGGGACTTCAGAGGCTGCCGTGGCACGCACACACACACACACACACACACACACAGCTCTCCCTGAGAACAAAACCGAACACCGCGAGGTGACATCACCAGTAGGTGCAATGTGCTTTGCCTCAGCGCAATGTGACGGTGACCTCCGCTTGAATTATATTTGTCAATCAAATGAATTGGGCAGAGAAAATGAACACGTTGCGACGACTGCTGACATTCAAGAGAGGGAAGAAACATTTTAGGAATAAATCCTTGGGGGGGGGGGGAACAGAGTGTGATTAAAACTCAAGAGGCAGATGTCACAGAGGTGGGACTGGTACATTTTATTAAGCACTGTGAAGGCCTGTTTTTTCGTGAGGGCCCGTAGCTTCCATGAGTCCAGATCTCTCTACATCCCTCAGTTGGAGCACACAAACAGTTCTCCACTGGTTCCCCCCCCCCCCCGAGGAAATCATACAGCTCGTTCACCTTGCTTTTAGAAGAAGAAAAAAAATGAAGAAAGAAATCCACAGGAGAAAAGATGAAGGAGTTAAATTGGCTTGCTGATGGCTTATACGACAAAATTGCAGAAAAGAATTGCTCGAGCTGGGGATTATGCAGGGGGGGCCTTGAATAGCCCCCGCAAGCTGAGCTGGTAAGTGTTAACGGCGCAGGAGAGAAGACGCCGCCACGGAGAGAATGTCCCGCTCTCACAGAGTGAGCCCCTGAGAAGCAGCAGCACCTTGTGGGACTCTGACGGGGCTCCTCTGCTCAGTGGAACAGTGAAGTGTAATTAAAAACTCAAAACAAAAAGGAAAGAACAGAGGCTGGAACTACAAGGGCGCCGAAGAACACCGCTGCAGCTGACTCATTATTGCCGTCATCCACAACCGTCACTGCAACACCGCCCGTGACTTCTGGCCTTTCCTAATAAAACCTGGAGGGGGACAAGTCATGAGCAACAGCCATGTCATCAACTGTGCGTTGCACAATCTTCTTTGCTGTCATAATCCCTTATTTTATTGTAAGGCCTTCGGGGGGTGTTGGAAAGCAATATTTGCGCCACTAGATTTTAGCCCCTTTTCTGCCCTCCGGTCTGCTCCCGACCTGATGGGTCCCTCTATAATTTCATTTCAGGCGGCCGCGGCTTCAAAAGGCGATCGAAAGACGAAGCGGCAAACGTGCGAACCAGGTCGTCCGGGGGGTTCTTGGAGGACGCGTTTCGGGAAAACAGTATCTGCAATAATTGCATTGGGAAAACCGAGTCGCGCTAAGTATGGTAGAAGGGTGGAAAAATATATACAGAGATTCTTCAACATCCAACGACCTTTATCCCCCCTTGAGGGCTTCCTTAATATTCCACAAGCAGTGTTTACAGGTATTTGGTAGCAGGAGTGGATCTCGTCGTGTTTTAACTACAGCGCAGACCAGGATCAGGTTAAGGCCTCGCGGGAATGACAACAGGAGGTCGCGAAAGACATTGAAATCTTTAAAAACCTTGTCTCACTCACATCGGGGGACAGAGACGTATGAGGGGAGACCGCCACAGCGGACGACAGCAGCATCAAAACAAAAAAAAAGCCGGCTAATGAAGCAGAGGCGCGAGGTTGGCAGTTCAGCACAGAGTGCGTAATTATCTGCCGGGGGGCGAAGAGGAAAAGCAACTAACGATCACTCCGGCAATCCCGTCCAAGGCCACTGCAGTCGGCCCCACGAGCCCAACGAAGAGGGTACCCATCGCGGGGGGGGGGGGGGGGGGGGGGGGGGGGGGGGAGATCGGGGCCAGAGTGCGAGTTAAAGTGGGCACGCAAAGAATGAGCTTGAAAAAAAAAAAAAAACGTCAGACAACATTTTGGTTCCTGTATTATTTAGGCCCTTAATTCACTTTGGTAGGGTGCTAATAGCGTCCTTACTTGATTGACCCTTTCAGCCATGAACCTTTCCAATCCTCCTTGAATCTATTTCTACCTCCACTGGACTCAGAACAACAATTGACTTTTTCCCCCAAATTATCTCGGTGGCCCTCTACACACACACACACACACACACACACACACACACACACACACACACACACACACAACGATTGTTGCAGTCTATTGTAATGAACACGGCTTTATTTTGGTAGACAAACACTTGGGCCTTTACATTGACATTGGACAAGCGGCCAATTCCTATCACAGAGTCACTCTTACAGATGTTCTGGATTTCACAAGATACTGCCGCAATATTGACAGTGTTTTAATGACCACAATCGCACATTTATTCCGAAGCAATGCTGAAACCATTGTCCTTTTGGGCAGAGAGCCACGGTGAACACATCCAGACATGGCTATAGGAAGAAGGCAGAGGAAAGGGGGGGGGGGGGTGGTGGTCTCAGAAGCCATCCCTGGATTGTGTACAGCCTGCAAGAGGAGGAGGGGATTTCTTCCTCTTCCTCTGAACATGACTGAGCCCGTGTCCCTCACGTTCAGCTTCCAAGCTGTTCCCAGAAGGTCCAAAACTCTCCATCTAATGCCAATAGACACAATTGGTGCCGCGGTTGTTCGGGCTCTTGGGAGCCACTTACGGCAAGGGGGGAGGGGGGGGGGATGCAGTCTAACAACTTTGTTGTCAAAACGAATCACCCTATTTCTTTCATTGTCTGCGTTTACAAGAAAGTTGAGGGGAGAAAAAAATACCCAACGAAGGGATTCATTCCAATCTGAGACGGGACCAAGAGGCATAAGGCATAAGGTGCAGGACTGCACGCGCGAGATGAATCATTCAAATAAAGTGTCTGCCTAAAAAAAATGTTTTAAAAAAAAAGAGACTACTCCATCGTTAGTCCGACAAGTGTCAAACAAAAACGCCGCAGAACGTAAGAAACGGGGACAAAACAATTTGCGCATTCGGTCCCTACCTTTCCAACGCAGCGCGTCCGAGAAACCGCCTCGGGGGGGGGGTTGTTTTTTTACTCCCGTGGGTTGTGCTGAAAGTGCTTCTTTGCCTCGAGGATGGAACGAATCGGGGTGTATCGTACAGGACGTCACCTGCACGTCGGGGTCCCACGCGCTGTAGCGTGTCCCTGTATCGCTCCGTCTGCGGGCTGCGGAGGCATCGCTGCACGTCTCGAGCGGCGCTTCGCGGGAACGGAGGGAGGGAAAGCCCGACATGGAGTCAGTCTCGCAACTGGATTCCCCGGTGGACCGCTGATCCAAATCGGACACACGGGAAATCAAAATGAAAACAGTGGCTTGTTCGCAGGTAGCCCAGTATATTAGCCCTTCAATAAGCCAAACTGGCGTGGTAACTGTAAGGTCAAACGCGAGGATTTGATTTATCACTAATTAACGCCATGTTTGCAATGTTGAGACAGTGAATAATGACGTTTCATAATTCAGCCCCATTATTCCACCTGTGATCAATTATACAAAGTATGTATAAAACACTAAGAAACACCCACTTAATTGCATTTTTCAGAGATTGTGACAACTGAGCAAAATCCATCTGCAGAAGAAGAAAGCATAACACCACAGATACAGGTCATTATTTTGTTTACTCGATTATCACATAACACATTTAGTGAAATTATATAAAAAACTGAAATATAAAATAAACATATAATATATCCTCTCAATGCCTACCCCCTAATGTTTGAGTACATTTACGATATTCATTTGACTTCAAGTTAGGGCAAATTTTCCAATTTATTCCCCATGTCTTGCGTTCATAAATAGGCTTCAAATAACACATACAGTATAATAGAACACTGTGACATTTGTGTTATTGAGTATGAGATCCTTTGTTGCAGTGTTTGTCATCCAAATCTTCCGCACGCACACACACACACACACACACACACACACACACACACACACACACACACACACACACACACACACAAACACACACACACACACACACACACACACACATGAATGACAAAGACAGTTGTGCTGCACAGTGCAAGCACATCACACACACACTTCTCCCATCACTCTCTGTCTCTCTGTGGCAGGGATGCTGATGAATGACTGGAGGCTGCACTCTGCAGGGAGAGAGCTCTGTGCCTGCCAGGCAGCCTGGATCTAATAACAAAGTTGCATATAGCCTACTTCAATGGCATAACCCTGGCAACAGCAGCGGCAGCAGAGAACTTACTGAAGGCTCTGGGTGTTTGTTACTATGGGCTTTGGGTGATCAGGCATTGCACCCAATCAGCGATCAGCGAGACTGCATATAAGAAAATGTCAGCATTGAGACATTATCAGGGGATTTATTACAGGCCGAAGCCTTTTCATCAGCCAGCGATCAACAATTTATTGTTGGCAGACAGTCAATAGAAGCATTCCCAGGAAGTGTCAGTGGAATCAATATCTCCCCCCCCCCTTCACAGCACGGAGAGAGAGAGAGAGAGAGAGAGAGAGAGAGAAAAGATAAGCAGAGGTAATGAGTCGCCACAGTTAATAATATTGATTAACTGTGTTGCCAGTGAGGCAAGGGTGACCTGGATGGGACTCATAATTTGATGGTTTTGACCATTTTCTCCCTTTCGTTCCCCCTCTGACTTTAATTGTCATCGTAATGGTTCATTTCCAACTGATGCCAGTTTTTGGAAGGATTTTTTTTTGGACTGCCCAGCTGACCGCAGTCGATTTAAGAGAGAGCTTTCCTTAAAGAACCACAACCTTGCTCTCCTCATCAAGGACGGTGTCTGTGTGTGTGTGTGAGTGTGTGTGCGTGTACAGTTGAAATTCAAGATTTCTGTGTGTGGTGTCTTTAAAGGGAACTTGCGTTTGTGCTGTGAGTCCCTCGGGAGGCATGTGTGATCTTATTTGCGTCACAGCATCTTGCAAGTACAGTCCATCCAAGATGCTGGCCGACACATCAAATGGTGTGAAATGGTTCCATCAGAATGTGTCTTTCGCGGCTGAAAAACACTAATCTGCACATTGGCAACAAACAAAACCCACCAATTCAACACGATTTTAAATGTAACTTTTAATTCATTTTAAAGTGTAACACCAAAAAAAAAAAGATTCACCATATGTTTAAAATTCATGCCCCGTTTGAGCACATGTTAGATTTCAGGTTTAGTGCGAGTGACTGAATGCGTTTGGTCGGACCAGGATCCGGTCCATGGCTAAATCCAGTCCACATGTTACATCTCTCTCTGGCTCAGCATGCAACAGCCAGCTATTTATCAATAATTCATACCAACGGTGGTAGTTGTGAATATATACAAAAGATGACTGAGTGTAAAGTAAATATAATATTAATTTGTTCCCATAACTACCATTTAATCACACTTTGACTGTTGGCCCGAGTCTAAAACTGTTAAAAACCTCCATGAAGAAGCTGTTACAGTATATTTATTGCTTGTTGTACTTCTACAAATCAGTTTCATTACTAACACGTTAACAGTGTGCTTTAAATGCAGTAACTAAGCAATCTTGTCGTTTTGTTAATTTATTTGATCAAACCAATTTAGGATGCTGTAAGATATGGCACAAGCCACATTAATGTAAATAATTAATTCATCTGCATCATTATAAATTCTGCAGATGCTGCCATGGCAATGAGAGCCTTGAAACAATGAATGGGTTTAATCACAACATCAAAAAATACTAGAAAAATGTTTATAAGTGCAGAGATGATCGTTGCATCGAATGCATCTGAATTGCATGACGCCGCGAAGAAAAGCGAAAGCCTTTAGATAATAGCAGATATAACCTGGTTTCAGCATCACCTTCCCATATCTTCTACCTCTCCCTCCTCTTTTGCTGCTTTTCTCCAAACAATTACCTCACTATGGCGAGATTAGCAGATCTCAGCAACGATGCTGATGAAAACGCTCTTCCTGGATGGGAAGTGCACTCCCACGATGCATTTTAGATCAATGCTCATGAAACTGCCCAGAGGGACGTCGGCAAGCCTTTGATGTTCCCTTGAAGACTCAATCGCTTTTTTGACTTGATTTAATTCGGGGCCTTTTTGTCTTGAAGCGAATTCATTGCATCCTGTAAAAGTGGCGTGTAAATATTATCACTTCAACCTTGCAGTTTGTACGTTTCCAAGCAGAGAGCAAATGACGTGAACGCGATGGGCTCAAGGAGCATCAAACATGTTGCCTTTTATAATTGCACAACTACGTCACTCCACGTTCTCCTGCACGGATCTGAACCTCCTGCACCACATTAGCTGAGCTAATGAACACTGCTGTAAGATGTGCTGACGTTACGTAGACCTTATTTAACGCATGTAGCGAGCTACTTATGTTGTTTTCTGTACACTTTCTTCTGCAGCCATGCAAACACTACGACAAGCACTAAAAATAGAAATGGCATTGAAGCTGAATAATTCAAATGCAGGGGGTGGGATACATGTGATTTTCTATGAGGGTTACACAAACAAGGGAAAGGCCCTAGACATGCTGTTATCACAGCAGCATGTTGCCCTCAATGAGGAATGTCGTTTTGTCTTTGCATACAGACACATTGACTTGTGTGTATGTGCACCGGTTAGGAAGGGCCACAAACGGGAGAACTCATAATGCAACAGTCCTCTATGGGTCGAGTTCATTCAAATACATGTTGACATTTCCCATCTGAATTACTGATGAGCGAGGGAGTCTCAAGAATTGTCATCAAACGAGAGCAAAAACACGTTTACAATCGACAGAAGCTGCTACAGCTCACGTGCGAGGTCCTCTTTCCATTAGCTTTACATTTAGAACGATGTAAAGGCCGGTACTTTAATGTGAACCCTGTGGACTGTGCAGGAACAGCTCTGTTCCCCACCATCAGGATCTAAGCCTTCATATCCCCAGAACACGTTCTCTTATTCCCACATCCTTGCACTCCTCCATCCTTCTTTGGGACTCGTGCTTTTCACACTTCTTTAAAATGTACAAAAGAAATTCACAGCGAAGTATTAAATATTGATGCGCAGAAGTGAAGAAACAATAAAGCGCCGGCCCTCCAGTGCGGAGGGGTGGGTGCGAGATGGAGCGAGATCCGCTTAAGATGAAGGCGAGCGTAGTCGTGGAAGCGAGGAGCTGTGCATTCACGACATCACTTCGGCCTAATGAGGACGACCTGTGCTACGTGACGTCAGCATAATCTGCGGCACGGCCTCTCACCCTTTGTGAACATCAGGCTCGCTTTTAACTTGTTAAAACCACCATCCCTGAGAAAATGAGACAAAACACAACACGACTAAAAAGTTTTTAAAAAACTAAACTTTGCTGTGAATATTTGTTCTGCAACTGTCAGCTGCGATGCCTCAAATAATACTGGGTCTCAACACAAACCCCTTCAATAGGTTTAGGAATAAAACCTCATGGATGGGCATTGCAGATATGAAGGAACTCAAAATAGATATTAACCAAAAACTCCAAACTCTCCTTTTTCTGTCGATACACGATTCTGTCCTTCAGTACATTAGTGTTTTGCATTGAGCAAATTAAAAGAAGTGCTCTCTGTGAAGCTGCTGCACACAATGAAGTGCTCGCCCTCAGGTTCTGTGGACAGTCTCACTCTGTGCAAGCTCGACTAAAATAGGCTTTCTACATTTCAGCGGGCTTTAATGACACGGAAGCTTTGAGTTTCTGTGAGACCCCCCACTCCCCCCTCTCCCCTGGAAGGGGTTGTTTGTGTTGGCACTCTGCGAGTGTGTCGGTGCTTCCTGTCACTCGGCGCCCCAGATGCCACGTCCTCGCGGCGGAGCCGGGGAGCGACTCCTGCCTGAACCGTTCAGCAGAAGGTGCTGAGACGACCACACAGCGGCTGCGTCGTCTTCGCTCCGCTGCCTTCTCTGCGCTCTCCTTGCTCTTCAACCTCTCCTCCTCCTCCTCCTCTTCCTCTTCCTCCTCTCTTTCTCTTCTTCGTCTCTGTCTGTCTCCTCCACTGGGCCCTTAATTCACTGGATCCCAAACTGAAGTGACAGGAGTCAGAAGGACTCGGCTCGTGTTCACTAAAGGGTGTCGCCGTGGAAGACGGTCAGATGGTGTCACATTCATCGTGACATCCCTCTACTCTCAATAACAGGGTTTTTTGTGAGGGTTTTTAAAGCAGAAAGGAGAGTTTAACTCAAGTGCAGCTGTTAAACTGTGTGGGTTCCAACTTGAGGTGAAATAGACTGTAAATTTGGTCACGTTCTCAGGTTGATAATGAGATAATTATGTGGTCGGGTTTACAAAACACCGTCACACTGTTCTAGCTGCCAAACCAGTGGCATTTGAATGCATTTAAAATGTGTGTGAAAAGCATTGTGTAAGCGAGGGAACTGCTTCTGGTCTTTACTGACAGGGGTTTAAATAGACCACAATGCCCTGCAGCTACACAATACATGCGTTACTGGAAATAATAGGTTTATACTTGGAAATGTGTTGAATTACTAAATGTAGCAGAATGAGCCCTGGAGCTTTTTTTTTTTTTTTCATTAACTCAAATCGATGCTACGATGTAAGAATGGAATCATCTTACAGTTAAACATGCAAACCTTTCCTGAAATCAAGCAATTCCACATGTGAGACCCTTAAACAATGCCACTAAACCACCATGCATTCTGCTGCTGGGAGTTTATGGCTCCGACACTATTGCATCCAGAGATGAAAGAGCGGGGGAGGGAGGATGCGAAAGTAAATTATGGAGGATGGAGAGAGAGAGAGAGAGAGAGAAAGCTGAGTGAATGACGGACGAGCCGCTCCGTATCTCCCGCCAACAGAACCCTCGGTTACAGCGTGTTTACCTTAATGAGATACATCCTCCTTTAATAGTATAATGAATCATCCCACAGATCAGAGGTGGGGGGGGGGGGGGGGGGGGGCGAGTTACATCACGGCACACTCAGTGGAACTGAGTGACGGGGATTTCTGACATTAGCTGGGATATCGCATGCAAACAAAAGTGTATGTGACTGCACACAAACGGAAGGGGATGAGAATCAAGGAAAAAAGCCCAAAAATAAAGAGCCGGAACAGCCTCAGTGCTCCTTGGCAGAGATTCAAGTCTCTGAAAAAATCGATTCGGGGGGGGGCGGGGGGGTGAAAACCACTCCTTGGGAAAGATATTCCCTAATTTGGTGTTTTGATGATGGAGAGCGATGTCTAACACTGTGGTTTAGAAATTTACCGGCCCCCAAAAATAAAAGTTACAAAAAATATCTCCACAGATCTAAACGTCTACTTGCAACCCGAAACACGGAGACTTGGAGCTGCCGGACCACAGATTGTGCTGATGCCGACCCGTTCTCACCTCCAATGCGTCACATGATGCAGCTGGTCAGGCCTCCGCGGCGGTCCTCATTTAGAACGTTGATGTGACGCACGGCGGACGTTGCGTGACACCGACCCATTTGTCTGTGGGAGCAGCAGAGTGGTGTATTGTGAACTGGGTACACTGGTGCTTTTAGCCCAAGCCTCAAAGTCACAGGTTATTTCAGCTTGTTAGCATGCTAACGGTCGCTAATGGGCGCTGAACATGAAGTACTGCCGGGCAATGATATGGGAGCGTGATTGAAGTGGAGAGTATTTAGTGTGGAAATTGTTAGAGGATGAGCAGTGATTGAAATAGATCCCGACAGGGACACAGGGATGACCGTATCAAATGTGATGGTGTTGAGATATTTGAGCCTGGAGCCACAGAAAGACCAACACACAAGTCCATCCTTTGAGTCACTCTGTTGACAGATCACAGCGAGAAAAATGCATGAAATAAATATGATGAACTTTGTGTGGCAAAGTGGTTGTTTTTTATTGTCCTGTCCTGTTAGTTGTCTTGCTGCTACTCAGATTTATCATAAGCCACCTCATTTGTTACTCTCATGATTTATTGTCTGACCTCATGCTACTTTACTTCGTCAATATTTTCACACACTGTACCTATATTCATAATTGTATGACTGGAAAGCAGTCATCAAAAGCAGTCTTCATCCAACACTGATTGCATCAGAACCGGAACCAAAACCGCAATAAGATAATCGCTGTGTCTCATATCAGAATAAAATTTAATTACACCAGCAAATTTGAGTGCATTTCTAGGTATTCTAGGTTCTAATCCGCCCCCAAAATAGAATTTTAACCAACGTCACCACCTCCAGGCATCAAACTGCCCCAGCAGCGCCTCAGTAGAAAGGCTGCAAAGTCTTTTTTTTCTTTCTCACATCCTAAGTTCTGAAAAACGGGGATGTGTCCAAACGGGATGCTCAGCGCTAACGCAGCACAGCAGCAGACAGCAGGGAGTACCAGGGTCACATGGAGGAGGTATTTTGACAGCTTACACACCAAAGTAGTTTTATACGTGGAGGTTCATCTCTTGTGAAGAGGCAGGGAGGTGGGGAACAGGAAGGAGAATGATTGGATGTGATCTCTGCTGCCGAAGGCGGCAATTGACTCTTATTTTTCCTAACAAACCCGGTTTGTTGTGTTGTTACTCGATATTTTTCTGTTTTCGTAATGCCCGAGCGGGGACATTTTTCGGGGCGTGAAGAGCTGTCTTTTATCCAGAGAAATTAAAATCTGGTATTCTTCAGACATAACAGTTTAAGCACTTTCCCGGCAATGTCGAAGCGATGGCCCTTGGGACTCGCGGTAAGTATTAGTGTCTTTTCAGAAACAGACTCACCTTTCGTCGTCCTTCGCCATCGTCGTTCTTAATCTGGCCGGCACAGCCGCCGTTATTGGTCATGGCAGACTAATTGTGATATTAAAACCGGTTCTGGAGGGACCCGCAAAATGTCGTTCGCAAATCCGGTGTGAAAGTCACACAGCTACGGTTTGCGAGGGGATAAACACCACGAATACACAGAGCTCGTTAGTCATGGCACCCTAATTAACCAACGGTTCATGTAGGAAGGTCCCAATTGTCCGATCTGGTCTGCACAGAAACGATGCCAAGGAAGCCGCATAACTATTTGAAGATCTTATCATCACATATGTATATAGTAGTCCTGTCAAACGATTAATCACATGTCACAGTTAACTCGATTAATCGCACATTTTCTATCTATTCTAAATGTCCCTTCTTTTTTTTTAATGCTCTTATCAACATAGAAAAGTGGATTGGCTTGCTTTATGCAAATGTTTTATTTGACTGAAAAACAACATTGCCAAACAAAATAAAATGGTGCACATTTCAGGTAAACAAGGACTCAGCCTGTAGTGCAGTTAAACCATGGCTTAATGTTTTCTTTTTTTCAGGTTTGCTGTGAACAAAGCAGTCAGACCTCTTATTTCAGAAACAATCAACTGAAACAGTTACCAATAAAAGGTAAGCCCACTACTTCTTTGCTGTCAGCCAGCTATTTAAACTCAAAAAAATTGTTTTTTAAGAAAAATGGACGTTGTTAAAATGGGTTTCCATTGACGTCGTTAATAACGCGTTTAACTGACAGCACTAGTATATAGGTTTCCTTTTGTCCCGATCTCTGTCAGTTTTAATTGTTTTCTTGCTGGCAAACCGTCATAAACATTTTGACAATATTTCGACAGTAAAAAGTTTGGAGGTAATTGCTGTGAGTTCCAGAACTCCAGTGAGACTTCAGTGTCACCGAGACCTACGTGAGTCATAAGGCGCATCATAATTTGTTAACCAAAGCGTCAGTGATCCTTCACAACACCCATCACGCACATATCTTTTATGATGTAAGTGATCATAGATGGCGGGCGTGTAATTGGATGTGATTTCAGTTATTAGATGATGAGGAGCCAACAAATTGGGCCTTGTCCTCTGCCAGCAGCCTGAGTCACAGCAGTCAGTTAACTGGAAAGAGTCATCCAAACACAATGTGGGATTACGACAGATCAGAAACCAAGCCAGATTCTCTTCCCGGCTTTTCAACAGCCGCGTGAAGTGTTCTTCTGGTAAATTTAGTCTAGAGCCTGTTGGCTCGTTGGTCACGAATAACTGCTGTTCGTAAGCATCCATTCAGATCGCTTATTTTCTCCCACAAGTGTCAGGAGTTATGACTCAAATCGGACACATATTGTGCGTTTGAGCTCAATTCTTCAAGGCCCGCGAGTGAGCGCTGAGTATAGCCGCGCCACGTCAAACCGTCAAGCTCTCCTAAGGAGCGCCACATGAATTATTGCTGGCCGTTAAATAGGAAACACCACGAGGGCACATCTGGCGCCGGGCTGCGGGAGCCAGCAGGAGAGGTGCGCTGGGTCGGGTGCTCCTTTCACAAAGGTTGAGCTCCAGCTGTGCTGCTGTGCCACAGCCCGCCCGCTGCCTCGGGCCTCAGAGGCGGCGTAATTGGATCACATGAATAATTGCACAGATGGATGCAAACTACCTGTTTCTGTGCCCCGCTGGAGGCGGGACAAACTGACCAACGTGATTACGACCTGGTAAATAAGATCTGAGGTATATAAATGTGCATCAAAGGTCTGCTTGTAGAGGTATAGAAATGTGACCCAGTGACAAAAAGCCCCACTGCCACACTGCCGTGCAATGGTGCCACTGTGTGGAAGGAAGCGGCACACACAGGACCAACTGATAGCAAATCTATCAGACAATCAGCAACGCGTTCACCTCCGCCCTATCAATCGAAACGTAGACGGTAAATGATGGACTAAGACACTTTCAACACCTTCATTTAGTGGTGATTTCCTGCTCACATTACATCATTTGATTTAAAACGATGATCATCTTGAATCAGCAAAAATCTCGCCAGCCCATCTATCATCTATTAACTCCAACAATTGAATTCAGCTCAAAAAAATGACTATTATTACATTGATATTTTAGGGTCCCATCCTGCTGATTTAAAAAAAAAAACTTTCCGTGTGGTTCTAAAATCTAAAATCTTTCCAAACGATGTCCCGTGTGTTTACTTTTTACTACTCTCCAAGCAGCAGAGAGTTTACGACAGGGGAAGATAAAGGATGATCAGTGCAGAGCAATAAAAGCGGGTTCCACAATATGGAGTATATCATGCAGAGACAACTCATGGCAGCTGCAATCGTTCTTATACCTGTGGTTACTGGACTGCAAAAACTCCAAATACAGGACAAAAGTGGATAAAGGAAGCTGTCGGGTATTTTCATATCGAGAAGATCAATAGGTTGCCTTTGTTTGTGGCAATTGGATCCTTTGAGGACTTTCACCCTCACGCCCCTCACCATGGGGAGCCACAGCCCGGCCCGCGTTGTGCTCATGTTTGTTGGATTGTCGGCCTTCTTGGTCTCCATCACGCTCAACTCTCTGTCGGGATTTGGTGCCAAATCAGGTGAATGTTTCTCGTGCAGGTCAGAGATCAGTCAGATGTTGTGTACGGGCGCGGGTGATGACCTCTGCTCTCCTGATCGCAGGGGCTTTCAAGCAGAGGGCGGAGGACGTGACGCTCAAGTACACGACGCCCATCACTCCGGCCCAGTGGGCTCTGTTTGTCTGGGATTTCATATATTTTTGGGTTTTCGGCATGTTTTTATACTTTTTAGTGGGACTCTGTAGAAGGTAGAACCGTTTTGTATCATATTTTCAAAGACACCTAACCACCAGGCAATAATGCCTGCTGGCTGCATCACTGACTGCGCCTGTTTCTTAATACTTTTTTTTTCTTCTTCTCATCCTGATTATGTTTTATTGCATGCGGCAAATCACTCTAACTAGTCCAGAGGTAATTTGGTCTTCTTCCGTGCAGTCGTTTGCTCTGCAGTGTCGCAGATTACTCTGGCTTTGTATGAAAGAGTCTGATTATTTCCCCCAGGCACACAATTTATTTGCTGCGGCGTGTTTTTCTGTCACGAATTAGACAACATCATCCTTGCCCATCATCCTCGCATCCCCCCCCCCCCCCCCCCCCCCCGGGGGATTAATAAAGAATATATCTATCTATCTATCTATCTCTCTGCAGGAGGGCTTACAACTGGATGTACACCACGCCTGCAGTGCTGCCCTACGGATTTCATGTCTCTTTCATCATCAATATTTGCTTGAACATTACATGGCTGTTTCTGTTCGACAGAGAGTAAGTGTGCAAATTCCAGTTGGCAACACAAATATGTTCCTTCATTTTCATTTTAACAGCTGCATTATTTTCATTTTGTGTGTGTGTGTGTGTGTGTAGGTTGTTGCTGCCAGCGCTGATCGTCTCCACACTAATGACACTCACTGATTATATGATCCTATTTTTCTCCTGCCATGGACTGAAGGTCTATGGAGCTTGGTTACACAAATATTACAAGACAGACTTATGGATCATCAGAATATTGGTAAAATGACCTCATTGGTGTGTTTTCCGTGAAAGGGTTTTTAAATATATATGTTTTGTCTCATTTCAACTTGTCATCTAAGGGAAAAAAACATTTAAAAACAAGGAAGTCTTTGGTTTACAGACACTGTAACTAAAAAAGCTTGTAAAAAAAAAAAAAGATAACAAATTCACACATTTGGCAAACAAATGTGACCTTTGGACTGATCGTGAAGACATTCTTGTGGAACATTTTACACTTACGAGTAAATGTTTTAGTAGAGGTTTAAATTAATTGGACATTGACTTTCTTTGTTGTTCCTCCACATTTCCGAATATAAGAATGAGACGTTGTTCTTATAAACTTTACCAGCGACATTCTGTCCCCTGTCCACTGGAAACCTTGTTTCTCCATATTTGGTGGTTTAGATTTTGCAATGAGATATTGAAAATGTAAGGGACATAAAAGTGATTCGATGATTCTCAAAACTCTCCACAATAAACAACCACTAGTTTTTGCTGAAAATGTGAAACATTTCCCCCAAGGACACATTTCATCCCTCCCGGTGGGTGCATTCCATTTGTTAAACCCCACTGCAAACCGCTGACACGCTATAAAAAGGTTAAAGAAGTCAGTCACGCCCCCCCCCCCCCCCCCTCGGCCAAATCTAAAGAGGGAATCCTCGGCCAAAATGCCCAGTACTGCCTGTGAAAAGTCTGTGCACGAAGCAACTGTGGCCTGAGATTAGGAGGTGAGTACCACCCAGTCCCCCCCCCCCTCTTTGCCTGGCTCTTAGAAGCCATAGATAAAGTCACATGACTGACCAGCATCCCGTTCAACGCTCTTGAGTGTTGCAAGAAATCTGCCAGATGCTCCAGGATTTAAGCATCCGCCCGCTGCCATAGAAAGCTGCTCGCACGCCTCACCCGTGTCGTCGGGTCACCAGGTGCAAAACGGAGTAGCAGTGTACGCGACGTGGGGGACGCTCTCCACTCTCCTGAGCCTGACGACGTACTTGCAGCACCAGACGGACGCCTTGAGATGCGACTGCGCGATGCTGTCGCTGCTGCTGCTCCTGATGGAGCTGTTGGCCTGGTGAGTCTCAACCGTCTCTGTGACGCCCCCCTCCCACCCCCACTGGGGGACGCTACATCCAGCGAGGACGACCTCAATCGTCTCTTCTGTGTGTGCCCCCCCCCCCCCAGGTTCCTGTTAGAGAACTTCTACCTCGACGAGCACGTGCGTTACATCGTGACCATCTACCCCGTTGTGATCCTGTGGCTGACCGGCGTCGTGAGCAATTCGGACTCCCCTGAAAGTCCGGTTTACATCTTTGCAGGTGTTGGTTGGCATTTTAACAGCGAGATATAAAAATAAAAAAATACCTTTCTCTGTAAACGCTTCATTGATTCCGATTGCCTTTTAATCTCCTTTTACCCCTCACCAGCTTTCATCTTGGCCATTTCCTGCATGGTCTTTGTGGCACGCGTTGCCCTGGTAACATGGAGGCATCACAAGCAGCCGCTTTACAGCGACGGCAGACCCAGTGTGTCACCGGTGGAAATGGCCCTGACACATAGTAAAATCTTTCTATGAATGTGAGTTAGTAATGTTAAAGTTGTGTTGATACATGATTTTTGCACATCCCATAAAATAAAGATATTCTGTAACAAATAAACAACAAAATGGAAATGGAAGGTTTTTTTAAACACTGAATAAATGATGATGAAATATTAATCAAGTCATGAAGTAGAAGAAGAGGAGGCACAAATATATACCGATAAAATAATTGTTAAGACAAATATTTACAAAGACATTTATTGCAGAGAAAAAGCCAAATCCTGCACACACTACGAATCGATGTTTACTTTTTTCGTGACAGATCATCAACAGACATGAACACTATAAGATTACAAAAAACATCAATGGTGCAATGCAAAAGGATGGGATCCAAAGAACTCACATAATTAGACGCTCAAACCAATAATGTTTCTTAATAAGCACACGAACAACAAAATGTGCAACATACTGCGCCCATCACAGCTCCTCAGAGATATTCAGAAAACCAAAGTATAAGATCCAAAGATATTCTGCTTACAGTCATAGTATGAAACACACAACAGCACTAAACCCACTTGAGAAGCTGCTCTCTTTTAGCTTACATACAGCTTAATACATTTCTAAACCATTTATCGAAATATGTTGAAATATGTTTCTGATCAAGAATTTTCTGTGGAGCCAAAACACATTTCTGTAAGCGAATGAAAACTAGATGTACCAATTGAGGATAGAATTGTCCAACACACACACACACACACACACAAACACCGCCCCATAAAGCAATCACGTGTGATCAATGACGAGCCATAAAACGGAATAGCACCAAAGCCATCCAAAGTCCGACCCGTGGCTCCGACGTGACACTGTGCCTCGGGGTTTTCTGAGCTGCAGCCGAACATCACGGCGAGGCTCCGGATGTCTTCCCTCCCGGTGAGACGCGGCGCCCACGGGGTGATGCACTGCGGGAGCGTCGCCTTGGCCGTCATCGCCCAGGTGATCTCAGACGTCTTCTGTTACCTGGCGAAGGAAAGCAACGTGCCCAACGGTGAGTGACCCCCCCCCCGCCCGTTGCATAAGAGATTTTATTTTCTGAGCTGTTCTCAATGGGGTAAAAATCAGCGTGGGTGTGCAAGCTCATCAAATCAGAGGGATTCAAATTTGTGATAATTGATACCTCGACATGATGCCAAATGTTCATGTACGAGCGCGTCTTCTTGCAGACATTTACATTTCATGTCACTACATGTCGAACCTTTGCCCTGACAGTCGTGTTGTGGGATTTTTTTTTGAAAGCTATTGACCCGGATGAAGGCCAATGAAACTAACGAGGCTATAAACACACACACACACACACACACACACACACACACACACACACAATGTGTGTTATCGTGCATCTTAAACGGGAATCAGTGATACTTTGTCTTTCTCTCTCTCTCTCGGCCCTCAGCCCTGTTTGCGACCTCGTCCAGGAATGTGAGCGAGACCTTCCCCCTGGAGGTGACCATGGACCGGTGGTCCGACGGCTGCTGGCTCATCATCGACTTGTGGTCCAAGGGATGGCTCTTGTATGCAGTGGTCAACATAATCATAAGGTAGCCCGAGGTGTCTTTATTACAATAACCGCTATAAAGAAAAATACTATATAGAAAGATATATATATATATATATTAGCTTAATAGCCAATAAAGCTGCCTCTGCTTCTGATGAATACAAACCTCCTGGATCCTAACATGGAAGTGCTGCGTGTGATCTTAGTTCAGTTATATATTTTTTTCCCATCCGCAGAACAGACCTCGGCCCTGAAATCCACCCCCCGGTATTCTATCTGACGTGGACCACGGTCAACGTGGCGAGGATGTGCTTGATGTATCTATGGGACAAACAGTAAGTGGATCCAATTCTCTCAAAACCCGGGCTCACACACACACACACACACACACACACACACACACACACACACGTTTCTTGCTGCCGTTGCTTTTCCACAGCGATCTACTCGGGGCCGTCCTACTGGGGTGGGTCCCCCCACTCCTCGCCTTCTACATGCTCTACGTGTCCTGTTCTAACCTCAGCAAGCACGAGGCCTGGCTGGCCATCAACAGGCCCCGCGTGATCTCCTGGACGCGCTACCTGGTGAGGACGCCCTTCTGACTAAGAGACGCGCGCCAGGCAGCTCGGGGGCCACGTCCTCACTCACCTGTGTCGTCCTTTGACGCAGACCCAGAACGGCCTGGCGGCGTTTGCCTGGTGGTCTCTGCTGAACGCCGCGCTGGGTCTCGGCATCGCGCTCAAGTACGAGGCCCGCGTGCCCGACCCGCTGTCTAGCACCGCCGTCCTCACCGCCGTCTCCTCCTGCACCGTAATGTGGTAAGGGAAGAAGAACCCGGAGGGGGGGGGAGGGGGGCGGAGTGCAAGCAGAATCGTTGGAAAGTGTCATTTTTAAAGAAAACGACTGAAAATGTTGCAGGTTTGTCCTGCAGAGCTGCCTGTTGGCCAAGCACATGCGCTACGTATTCAGCGTTTATGCCATTCTCATCCTGGGCCTGGGCGCCATGTTCACCAGAAGCTACCGCGTCCACGACCTCGCCGCCAACACAGTCTATTGTGGTGAGACAAAGTCACTTCCGTCTGCAGGTGCACATTCACCGACCCGATCTGTCTCCTGTTGGTGGTTTACTCCGGGTTTTTCATCTGTAGGTTTCCTAATGCTCCTGATGACCATCATGAACTCCATCCACTCCATCTCCACGTGTCTGCGCGCCGATCAGTCAAACAAACCCGTTGGCGCGGAGCCGTCCCGTGAGGCGGTGTGGCACACCGACCTCAGGGGCCCCGCCGCCAAGATCTGAGTCTCACTTTGACGTGAAGAAATCCATCAAACGGATCCAATCACCATCGAGCAGGTGTGCACTTTACGTTAATCACCAGGAGGGAGCAGCACAGCTACATGCTGAGACCCCGACACGGCTCCAAAGGAGAAACCTGCATTTGATCGTTTCACAAGAGCAGATGTATCATCAGGAGAGGTTCATAGCTCGTAGTGCTTTTGTTTTTGTTTTGTTTTTAGGCCAAATTGCATCTTTGTCTTCTGAAATAAAGGATGGAAACAAACCATTGCACACTGGAGCTCTCGGTCACAAACCCAACCATAACTGCTTGTTATCTTTATTGTCGGTTGCCCGTGACGATGACCTTCTCGAGATTGGCGTACAAACAAAGTTCATTAAAGCCCAGCGTGACGCCCCGTGAGAGATAATCACGCGGCCAAAGTTTACAGGCGCCCTCCGGCTCCATGCGGCGCTAAAGGCCGGATCTTAATGGAAGCCAAACCTGGGATGAAAGCAGCAGCGGGAGAGAAAGAAATACAGCAGGGAGAGATTAAATTCCACTGGGAGAAGATCAAGAAATGTGATGTAACGCGGTGTTCTCCCCCCCCCCCCCCCCCCCTCGAAAACAATAGATTTATGTACAACAAACTGTAGGCGATGTTCCATTTTGCCGCTGGGGGTGAGGTGTTATTATGGCGTTTACAGACAAAGTGGCCTCTGCTGTGGCCGTTTTATTCGACCGGCCAATTTGGCGGTAAATTCTGCAGATTTAGGCTTCAGGACACATTTGCTTTCAGGGTTGGAGCAACCACAAGTGGAACCAGATCAGTGTAGTTTAGTATTTTCCACGTCTTTGAGTAAGTGTTTCTGCTTCCACAAACATTGATTTTAAGTTAATATTAAATTCTCAGTTGCAGTACATTTGGAATTATGGAGCTGCCTGCAGCAATATAATCGTGGTCAAATGAGGATTTTTCATGTTTTATTTAAGGCTTTTTTTCCGATTCCTAGGTTGATTTGTATCTGAATATTTTCTAGTTTTGGACAATTTTGTAACAGTAGTTCGCACCGATTTTTCTACAGGAGCCCGGAGTGGACATGGAAAAACACTGGTTACCTGAAGGCTTCATTAGTCCTCTGACAGCTCTCTGAGCTGAGAGGTGTCAAGTTGAACCCACCAAACAGTAAACTCTTACTGCTCCTTTAGGTTTTTAAGCAATTGTTGCTCTTCTATTTCTTAAAACCAAATATTTGGGGGTATTTGATTGGAAATATAGGCTTTTTGTCTGTCTTTCGGGATAGTAAACTGAATATTGCAATACGTCCCTATGGGCTCTGGGCAATGATGAAAGGGACTTTTCTGTTATTTTCTTTCTTTGAACACGGGATTAACTGTAATCAGTCAGAAAAATAGTTGTTGGTGCAGCAGCACTTTGGAAGGAAAAACAGAATTAAAAAAAGGAAGCGGGATGAATTTTGGAGGGTGCACTCAAACTCGTTATTTCAGTCAAACTGCTGCATTGGCTTCTTTGTGGAGAAATATAATAACTGTTATTCAGTGTAATTGCCAGATTCTTTCTAAACTTCCAGCAAAAAAGCCACTTTCCGGTGAGTCAGATAGTGTAGTATTCACTGCACCCGTAACAACATAATGCATCAGCTTAGTTGATCACATGGCCTCATGCCCGGCTCGCTCAGGCGCCATAACAATGCAGCGGGGGGAGACGTTCTGGGGAGGGGCGGAAGATTACAGTCCTCCCATTGCATTTTACCAGCCAGTATCAGATCAGGTCGCAAATGTCCTTTAGGACAGAAAATAAATTGTTCCACTTTATTATAAATACCACCAACTGTTGAAAGTCGTTTTCGAGATGTCCGGTGATAGTGGGTGTTCAGGGGGGAGGGGGGGGGGGGGGGGGGCGCCAAGTCCATTAAAGTGTTTCATGGCTGTGACGGCTGCTGCACTGTTATTACATTTTCTTTTCTCCCTCCGGTGTACTGAGGACAAATCCTACCTAGAATGAAACACCTCGGGGGGGTAAAAAGGCAGACGCAAAGGAGGGAACGAAGGTGTTTCACTGTCTGGCGAGCTCTTAATTGTTTCTCTACTCTCCAAAGACCCCTTCGCCCAAAAGAGAAATAACCTAGATATGCAAATATGCGTCAATTAATTTAATTCACATAATTATGCAGAGAAATTAGATTGGTTTGAGAAAAAGACGTCGTAGCAATGTGCCAAGCTCCCTATTTACGCGAGCCCCCCCCCTTCACTCGGCAGCGAGCGGCGAAATTAAAATATTGAAGCACGCTCTGCAACGCAGATGAGGATCAATTATCTCTGACATTCGCGTGAGTGGTCTTAAGCCTCGACAAACAGTGAGTAGGTGGAAGTTATCAATACGAGGAGGTTTTAAAACTCAGTGACTAAATGCATAAACATGACCTCATGACTCCACTTTTAGTGCTTTTGGAGGATTTAATTAGATAAACAACGTAACACTGGCCTTTATGTTTGAGCTTGAGCTTGGAGGTTTATTTGAACTAATTTACTTACACTTAGCGGAACTTTTTTAAAACATGAACGTTTACGGACTTTGTTTTGTAGAACTTTTAAAAATTTGTATCAATATAAAAGTAATATAACCCGCTCACCGAAGAGGGTTCTACTTTTTATACTGAACTATACAAAATATCTAAAATGCATTTCCATCATCATAGAATATGACGTTTTATGACTTATTAACAAAGTTACAGCTCTGGTCGTGAGCAGATCAACAGTTGTCGTATCTGGGATGTAAGGTTTTGGTAATAAATTGGCTCATTTCTCAGGAGTTTTGTGGTTTTCAGGTGTCTTTGCTCACAATAATCCCAGAACGCCTCGGACCTAAACCCAGGCTGCGATGGACCGCGTTTCAAAAAGGCCGACAGAGGAGAAACAACACGCACAAGGTTGACGCGTCGGCTTTCGCTGGAAGCAAACAAACTTCAATGATCCTCGATTTCACAACCGAGGCACAACTTGCAAACTGTGGTAAACCAATTAGAATATATGTAAATGCTTTGAATTAATGAGTCCCAAGACACAGTTAAACTAATTAGCTGCTAATCCCCGACTCCTATTGCTCCATATTTAAGACAAACCCACTCAGTCCAGATGTTGAGGACAACAGGCACCAAAGAGCTAAATCTGTGGGAATAATTATTAGTTTCAAATGGATGATTTTTTTTATTTTTTATTAAAGCATTGATGTATTCTTCCAGGACACAAGCCAAGAAGGAACTTGATGTTAATCAAAATATAAAGTCTTTAATTAGCAGCTGTAATTAAGGGAGCGATAATTAGGGAGAACACTGCGCTTTAGTGGTTTGTAAAAGACTTACTTAAAAGATAGTGTTACGTATTTAGAGGTAAACCGCTGAAATTAATCAAAACTTTTATGTCTACAGATGTTTTTCATGTTTTTTTTATTGTTGCATTGATTGCTTATTGACGGAATAATTCTTGGACTTTATGTTCAGTCAGTCTCTCCAGCATTAAATGTGACTCGTGGGCACTAAGTGCGTCCATCGTGTATTGTGTAACCGTCGCACAACGTGTCAACACAGTTTTTTTTTTTTTTGTTTCTTCCAGAGCCGCGTTCTCTTTGCTGCCGCTGTACACGACGAACAAAGTCTTTCTGACTCTGAGATGTAGGATCTGAAAAAGAACACACAGACCCCGAGGTTTATGAGGGGCATGTCAACAAAATGCAAAACAGAAGCGCCTGCAGACAAAGTGGCGAAGACGGCTCGAAACGCCGCACAATGAAAATAACAAGTGGAGGATTCTGCGAGTGCGGCCTAGTTTCTCGCTTAATTATGAAATATTCAAATGGTGTCAAAATAACAGGGCGCTTCGTGGGTAACACAAAAGGAGCGTTTTTTGGGGGGGTTGTGCGACGGTTTAATGACAAACCAACAGGCTTCAAACCCGTTTGACCACTTGGAAGATGATCTTAACGGCTACTGTGGCTGTTGTTATATTTGGTAACAGTCGCTCAACCCAAATGGACCAATAGAAGCGTAAGAGGTGCTGGTTGGCTGATTTATTTAGGAGAGGTCGCCACCTGTGCCACCCTGCTTCACAGTCTTTGCGGTATGCTAAGCTAATAGCTGCTGGTTTTATCCTCTCCGTCCCTCTGCGAGAAAATGAATAATCTTCTTCCTTAAAATGTTGAACGGCCACTTTGACAGCAGATGGATGAATGGAAACCTCGAAAATGTTGGACACCGGGGTCACAAACCTTAATGCTGACATTCTGAGCGGTAAAGATGTAATATTATTACTGCATAAACAGTAGAGCAATCTGCCCCATAAACCCACTGCTTTGAGTTTAAATATTTATTCATTTCTTGGCTGAGTGAGAAGTTTGTGGAGCAAACAGGACTCGTGATCAATGCATTGCATTGAGTTTCCTTTCAGAAGCCATTGATACAGAAAAAAGATAATGACGCTATTTGCATTTTGTAACTTTCGAAAAATTAATTATTTCTTCTTTCCACTATGGTGTCCATCATATATTCAAATGTGGAATCCTTACTTAGGCTATTTCTAGAATAGACTGAATGATTTCCATGTTTGGTCAATAGATGAAGAACACTATGCAAAACAATTCAGGAAACCAGCATGTTTATTGAGTCATACCTACAATATGATGAAAATACAGAGGATGGGATGAGAGGGTCTTCTCGTGGCCTTCAGGAGGCTTAAACGCTGCCACTTCCTGTTGATCATGTGACTTATATAATGACCCAAATTGTTAGAGGGGGAACATAAGGTAACATGACTGAGAGAAAAAAAGGAGATATGATTAAAAACAACGTGTTTGAGAAAATATATTAAACGTCTACATTTTAAAGATATAGAAGATTGTGAAAATACTCCAATTAACCCCAACATCATATTTCATGTTTAACTGTGTTTTTACTTAGTGGGAAAAAGCTAAAATCCTCTTTTTATGTATCTGCAAAATGCAATCAGGACAAAGGGCAGGACACTTTGCTGGATGATAAAATGTATTATGCAGATACCACTCATGCATATTTATGCATGTAACGTCCCGGGGACGGGAAACACACAGGCTCAGCGGAATGGCCCCAGAACACACACAATACTCTAACATGAGTATCTGTATTTTCACAATTTGGAAATCAACAGCGTGGAAGCGTCATAATTCACATGACATCAACCCAAAAAAAAAAAAAGAAGAGAAGCTCAGCGAAAAACAAATCAACAGCAGAAGGAAGGGAAGTTAAGCTGAAAATAACCAGCCGAGCAGCAGATTCACATAAAAACAGCAACGTCACGTTCGTTGCGAAGCAGAGATCCCGACCATTGAAGCGCTTAAAATGAGACGTTGTGCTGCCAATGCACCTTCCCATCAGATCGGGTTGGAAGGAGACACTTAGATGCGTCATTATCTGACTTTATTATCGCGAGGACGGTTACGTCCTCATTGTTTGGTGCTGGGCGAGGGATCAATTCCAAGCATCTGACTCATTGCACCCCAAAGGTCCAGGGTCTCTGATTGCAGCAAATTACAGGCTAAAATGGCCCTTCATACTGTTACACAAGTGCTCCCGGCACACTGGCTTGAGCCTGAGATTCCACGTGAATCCCACGTGTTGGTATGTATGTATGTATGTATGTATGTATGTATGTATGTATGTATGTGTGCGTGTGTTAGAAAGCTCCATTCCGTCCCCGCGCTGTTTTATTTTTAACCGAGCGAGGCGAGGTGGGGGATTGCGGGGAAAAGGGGCCGAGGCCCCAGACACACGAAAAAGGAAGGACTGTCGACGCGTCCTGACAGCAAACGTCATGTGAAGAGGGGAGAGGGTTGAGCCTCGTGGTGGTTTGAACAGGCCGCAGTGGAGCCATCTCGGGACGACTTATTGCAATTCCAAACCACACTTCTTCTTTCTTCTTCTCCTCTTGTTGTACTTGGAAAATGCTAATGTCATTTTAAAGAAATATGAAGCCTCAGCCTGCTTTACCTTGGCCGGTCCCTTCAAGCGAGAGACGGATGGCTCTTCCAAGATCTTCCCTGTCACATGACCTTGAGTGCCGTATTCATTGTCTTATTTTTTAGGGCAATACCTCAGGCTATTCACTTAAAAGATTAGTCAGGGGATCACTTCAGGCATAACATCTGAAATTAGACCATTTCCAGTCAAAAAGACGCCAACAGTTCATTAAGTATTTAAATTAAAAATTATTCTTGAGGAATAATTAAATTAAAATAATGAAATTAGGTTTTGTTTCCTGTGCGCGCTATTCTTTTCAATTATTCAAAAGATTGTAGTTATTTAAGGTATTTAATGACAGGAGTCAGTCAAAAGCTATCAGAATTAATTTGAAGTCAAAGATGTCTCAAACGGCACCGGTTCCACTTGGCTGGATTTGTGCTTAAATTGAATGCAGAGAGAAGAAAACAAAGCAGTTTAAAAAGTACCACGCAGAATAGATTATCATGCAGGAAAATTCTGTGGTGAAGCCAAGATGCAGTGAAAAGGGATTTATACTAACTGTCATTTAACCACTCAAATTAAAAGCCACATTCGGGAAGATGTTAAACTTGTCCTGAAAAGATTCTCCCACGAGTGTGAATTATAAACTGGATCCATTTTTAGGGGAAAAGGCGAGCGCGTCGTGTCTTTAATCCCTTTCATTTGGAGAGTTAAGGGACCAAAGATTCCCAATTCACGCATGTGACTCATTGTGTTTTGAAATGCATTGCTTGCAATGTGTCATCTCTGAAATGGTGTGAAGTCTGAATACATCATCGGCGCTGTGCTGACAAGAAAATTAAAGAAGGCCGGAAAATTCCTCCGTGAACGATACGTGTATTTATTTAGTCTTTCCTTTAAGAATATACATTCAAGTTGACAGATGTCACCGGCAACCAGAAAGGGAAAGGTTTACGGGCCTATTTATTCCTTTAAAAATCCCATTAAAGACACTAAAAGCATCTCTCTCAGTCATCTTTCTTGTCACAAATGAATACGCTCTGGAGGAAAAGACGTCGTTAACAGCAGCATATCATAGCTCTGCAACTAACAATCCAGCCATTCTTCTTCTATTACCTAAAACAAAAGACTGTTCGGGGGACAGAAAACAAGCATTTTCAGTCTTGCAAGTTCACCACGTGGGGGTCAAAGCGATTTATCAAGATGACTGCTGAACAATGAGGACACCTCTGTCCCACACATTATGTGCAACCCCTAAAGAAACAGCCGGGCTATTCGGGGATGACGGAATGAAGGCGCCGACACACCGAGATGCTGACCTCACGAAGGCTCTGAGAGGCAACGGATTACCCAGGTGATAACGAGTAATCCGGAGCGGGCGCTTGACAGCAGGGACGCCAGCGCAATCCATCCCAGAAAAAACATTTTTCAAGAAAAACCTTCCACTACAGCAAGAACTCTTTTTTTTTCCCCCTCTCACTTCATTTGGTACAAATGTGCAAATATAAAGCTGCATTTCACCACGAGGAAATGCTAAATGAAGCAATTAAAGGTTCTCCTTAATAAGAACAAATGCTGGGGAGGGGCGGGGCTGTGGTTCAAAAGAACAACCTTGACAAATACTCGTGTAGCATACAAGCTGTGGCCGTGGTTCACTCTGCTTCCCGTGTACTCTGTCACCAACAAACATCAGTGAGGACCTCGGCGCTGCATCGTGGTTTATCGGATCCGTCCTTATTTTCCGTCATCTGGTGGCCCGGCGCCGCTTTGCCTCAGCACATCACAGCCTGACACCTTGCCCGGTCTGAACCTACCTCCTGCCTCTCCAGCTAAACACACACACACACACACACACACCCAGACACACGCACGCACACACTGCACACATGCCATTAGGCGTGGGCGGTGCACGGTGCAACCAGATGTCATTAACTGATGCGTGACAGTAGAGCTCAACGCTATCACCCTTGTAGGTAGAATTTCACCATTCATTCAAGTTCAGAAGGATAAATCATGAAACTGTTACAGTTTATCAAGATTATCTGCGCTTAATGTTCGATGTAAACAATTGGAAATGTTTGCCAGCAAAGTCTGTGATCCAGGAGCACATTTTTTTTCTCTCCTGAGGTGTGAAGCTGTGGTTGCTGACAGCGTCAGATTCTGGTACTAACAGGAGTAATTGATGACCGGCTTTTTATGGGGATGAGGCCGGCCGGGCGGGACAAGGTCAGAGATGTGATTCGCAGAAATGTGCCTAGACACCGTGTGAATAAAAAAAATTAAAAAAAGACAAAGACAAAGAAGAGAGCTGAGGAAGCGCGAGGCCTTCGTTTGAGTAAGTTGAGTCACAGCGGCTCCAAACAGGACACGCTTTAATTCTGCCTCTGACACAGAGGTAATTGCTCGGCTTAATTACTGCCCACAATTTTCCTTTTTTTCTCTTTTGCCAAAACAAAACTACGCCGCATGATACGAGTCCATCTTGTTTGTTTTTTTCCATCTGCATATTTTCCTTACCAAACACCTGGGAGTGCAAGTGTGCGATCCGTTTTAATAAGGAGCACTTTGCACTGACGATTTACGTGGGTTACATTACTGTAGCCTTCATAGCTCTATAATTAGCGGAACACGATTTCACAACAAAGCAGGTTTTTTGGCACATGGGCCTCACCTGTAGGAGGGAGTGACGTGGGAGAGGTATGGGCGCAGGGAACGGTTCCCTACAGCCACTCAAATGTTTCCCTGGAGGAGGCGGCGACGTGATAAAAGCAACGCGTGCCATACACGCGCGTGCAGCTGCATATTTCAGGGTTAGTTAGCGAAGCACGCTCATCCCCTTTCAGCAGATGTTTCAAACAAATCCCACGGATTTGGAGGAAGTGAGAGTAGGCACAAGGGACAATCAGATAAGCACTCAGGGTACTCTCCAAGGCTGCGGCACTGAAGGAAGCAGAACGTGTGCAATGGGACTTCTAAGAGGCCGCAGTGGCTGCAAAGCCACGTACGCGCTGAATTCTAACATCAATGCAGCTTGTACCGCAATAAATAGTTTGTTTCTTCCATGACGGTAATGAACGAGCCTCCCGTGGTGAGAAACCTCAACTTTAAAACAGGTTCTCGTTTATTTGCTATTGGGATTCATAGTGAGTGGAGGATACCAAACATTCCGCTTATAGGACATACTGTTGCTGTATAAGGACCATTGGAGGTCTGTTTCCTTATGAGTAAGTGGTGGACACGGTCCTCTTGTATGCCCCGATGGTCCATAAAACATGATAAAATGCCCAATGCCACGGGCCTAAGTGCATGAAAACGTGGGGCAGGGCACTAATGGGTAGCCTTACAATGGAGGAAAAGAGATGCAGTGCTTGCACCGTTGCCAGATGTTGACTAATGATTAAATTTGCACGGTCATTATGCCCTCTGCATAATCAATGATGGGGGGGAAAAAAGAACATAATGTATGGTCAGCTGCCTCGTCAAGAGTTCTCTTGGATTTACAGGGACGTCCTCAGAAGCCCAGAAACAAAGCGGCATTTTGACATTACAGTTAGATTTAATTCTGACCTGTGACCTTTTAATAACCCTGACCATGGCCCCATGTGGATTCCGAGTCTGTGTTCACGCATCTCTTGTCACATGACTTACTTCCAGCCAGTCATGCTTGGTACAGGCCATGATATTGATGAACGTGACCCGCTGGCCCAGCTGGCTGATGATCTCTCTGCAGCTTCTCACTAGATTGAATCAGAGATAAAAATGCTGCAACGATCAGTCGAACTGAGATTATGGCCTTTATTGTTTTCATACAGAACATGAACTTCCCAGACGTTAAATTAATTCTCTGGCACTGCAATATAAAAATGAAAAAAAAAAAAATCATATTTGGCAAAACTCGATGTGGGATGCCCTTCAAGTGGCCAAACCCTGACGCAGTGCCCTCTAGCGTGCCTTCCAGTGGAGAAAGAGGAAAGAAGTGCCAAAAACCCTACGCAGAAATGTGCAGTCTAGAGACTAGACTATGTAACAAACTAGAAAATTATATTTTAAAATCTTAACTCGGTAATTGCAACTGTTTCAACATAAATCTACCACAACTTTCTACGCAAGTCCGAAATATAAAACCACACACGTGGCCGCGGGGGTGAAGGTAATTCACATTAAAAATTAAAAATAAAGATTCTCATGGAAAATAGTCTCGAACGGATTCCTAACTGATATAATGAGGCGAACCAGGAACCGCGGTTTCCATCCCGACAGCAGCGTGACACGTGGGATTGAATCCACTTTGCGCGAGACGCAGGACACGGGGGCAAATACTAGGGGTGGTCGCGTGGAAGTGTAATCCATCTAAAAGCAGCGGGACCCGTGTCCTCGAGCAACACCACCCCTCCCCCCCTTTCTGGTGCCTGCAGAACACGGCTAATTAAACGGCGGGGAATGCTCGTTAAGCGGCGCGAACAGAGCCGTCGTCCTCCGCCTCTCCGCACCGCGTGGCTCTCTGACGAGGCAGCAGTGTGGCACGCGTAAAGTCCACACCAACCAACCAACCAACCAAACAAAAAAAAAGAAAGAAAGAACAACACGCGCGCAAGTCTCCCACGCGCTCGGGGAACCGCAGCGAGCGTTTGCCGTGAGAGTGGGACCGGGTTTCTCTTCCGTCCCCCCACGCCGTCCGCCGCATGGTTCATTCCAGCGTCCGTACGCGCAGCCGAGGCGGTTCAATCAGCGCATTTCGATGGAGAGGTGGACGCCGAGCACACTGTTGCGGGACCGTTTAGTGCCAAACCGTTAATGGGTGAGTTTTTTTGTCCATCCTACTCCCCCCCCCCCCCCCCCCAACGCCGGAAATGAATCGTTGCCGACGAGTTGCATTTATCTGACAAGCAATTGCTGTTTTTTAATTTTTTTCATTGTAGTATCGGTCGAAAAGTGAGCGTGCATTATCGAGGTGTTGTGTAACAAGTGGCTCTGTGTGTAACAGCCTAATAAGACACATGGGTTGTTTAAAATAAAAAAAACCCTGTAGGTTCCAGTAAATAACGCACACATGAGTGTGTTTGTTTCCGAGGGCATGATGAGCATGCTTTTTTAATGTTTAATAACCGGCTGTATCCGCTTGGGTTGAAATACCACTGAACTACTAAAACGATCATTTGAATATTCCCCCGAGTCAGAGGCCACTTCTATATACCTTCCATCTGCAAATGTCAGCTCGGGGAAGCCGACCGAGGAGCCTACAAGCGTTTCACAGTGAGGAGCTCCACGTCCACGCTGGTGCTGCTGCAAATCACGAGGTTGTGAGAGGTTTAGGAAAGGAGGAAATGAACGGAGATATCAAAAGTCCCCTTTTCACCAGAATCGTGCAGCTGACAGCCTTTGATGCTGTCAATTGTTTGGCTGATTGTACTGATGAATTATTTTCATATTGTATTGAAATGCACGTGGTGTGCAGAGATCCCTCTGCTGCAGCTTTGTGGTCAATATTGAAATTATTTTATATTAGAGCTATCATTTCCCCCCTCCTTCCGCCTGCGTGCGTTACATACAAAGTAAAAGCATACTTGTCGTAATTAGGTGTTAATCACACCCTGTTCTTGTTTAATTTGTCATAGTTAACCCCCCCCCCCCCCCCCTCCCTCCACAGGGCTCTTGTGCCCAGTGAACTAGCTGACACGGGCAAGTCTCATGACAGTGACTGATCTGAATTGACACTTTACCCCGAGCTGTCTACAGAAACCCTCCTCAGACCTAAACGTATTCAGTTATAGTGCTTCGAAGCCAGTGAGTGCAATTTTGTCACCCACCCCCCCTCTCTCTCACACATATATATATATATATATATATATATATATATATATATATTTGCATGCTGCATTGTGTGTCTCTCTTTCACAGAGTGAGTGACAGCCGCTGTCTGAGGGGATGGGAGCGCGCATGTTTAACTGCCTGTTCCCTTCAAAACGGTTGTCCAATTTCATGGCTGTTGGGCTTGTTAATCGACGCAGGGAGAAGAAGGAGCAGGGGGGGGAGGGGAGGGGGGGCGTATCGACGATCTTTGGTTGGACCCTTTTGATTAGGAGGCACGGTTTGTCCGCAATGAGATCGTGTCACACGTCACGTCAACACAGCGACTAAAGGGGTCATGGCCGCGTGTTGAATATGATCCGCCAGGAGCGACTGAGTGATAACGAGCAGATCCTTCCCATACAACCCCGCAGGCTTCTCCTCAACTAAGGTTAGCAGAAGTTTGCGCCCCCTTCGAGGTGGGTGCGGTTCTGTCCGAGGCTTCACCTTTCCCCCCCCCCCCCCACGTTTCGTGAAAGAAGGGGACAGAGGGGGCGGGGGGGGGGGGTTTCGGTGCTGATAAACAAACCAGGACGTTGACAACCTCCATGGTGGATGTAAGTCTGAGGAGCTCCACTGCATTGACATTTTTTTTGCAGAAATCATCAACCCATCCTTGGAAATTCAAGGATGCTTTTCATTGATTTTTTTTTTTTTGCTTCAGTAACAGTCGAAAGAAATGGTTAAGAATATGATCCTGTTCATTAAATCCTGAAATTCAAATCATTCGGGGAGCGTTTTTGCTATAATATGCATTCATTAATGGACGCTGTGTTTGGGATCAACCTGAGCACGTCACCCACATCCCGCCATTACAATTTCATTAAGAGAACTCATAATTCAGTTCTATTAATATTCAAGGTTGTGGTTACAACTGCGCTTTAAAGACAAAATCCAGTGTGGTCAATGAAACAGTGGATCAAGGTAAGCATCCCAGATGTGTGGGGGAGGATGGTGAGAAGCCAGAGCAGTTCACCGGGAGACGTTAAACCAGGAGAAGAAGTTTGAACTGATTAATCAATAAAGCATTATAATTCATAATTTATAATTAACATATTATGATATTGTCTGATGAGCCACATCTGAATATATTTTCCAAGACACGGTGCATGAAATCATTATTCCCCCTCGTGAAGCCGCTGAAAGCTACGCCTCTGTGAGTGAGATGCACCCACGTTACCATAACAATATATTCTGAGCCAAAATAATGGATTCCCACTGTCGGATGAATCTTTGTCTGTTCGTTCATTTCACATTTGTTTCTGTAAATAGTCACTTAAGTCAAATAATAAATGGTTTTACTGTAATCATTGCACGTATGGCTCAGCTGATCTATTACATTATACGAGATATATATAGCGGTTTGTAGGCTGTAAACATCAATACCTCACTTAACAACATCCAGCTGGCCGACTGCTTGCTTGGGTGATCTGTTTTTTTTTTTTCAGATTTTCGGTGCTTTTGGACCTCATGTAGTGTTTACTTTGAGACAAGCTGAGCCTCTTCTGGGAACGTATTGATAGAGCTGGCATTTCAAATCTTTTCTTTCTGTGAAACTGAAATGTTAGACAATCCCATGTTAATGCGGAGTGCCTCTCTAACAGTCTCTCGCATTTCCTGGGAAATGAATAGATGCTGTCTCTGCAACCTCTTACAACCCAAAACACAACTCCCCCATGTTGAACGGAGGGATCTCTCTATTGAAAACGAAATAAATATTGCCCGAATGAGTTTGCAACAAAGACTGTTTAAAGCTGCTCATTTTGCAACAGAGGTCTCACCTTGATGCAAATCAAAGGGCAGCAGTGAGATGATGAAACTGAATATTTATGGTCTCTTGCAGGAGTCGAGATGTCTCGGAGTACTTTGGAGCCCTTTTAACAGCCGATGAAATTGCACTTGAAAGTTGTAGTCAGGCTGCTTCACAGCTGTTAGAAACTCAAGTGCGTTTTACTATCGTGAGCAAATCACTAAAGTGCCTCTCTGGTGAATGACACAGTGATGCACGCTGGTGAATTTACGCAACAGTGCAAAGCCAGCTGCAAAAGCTACACCTTCTGCAAGAATGGCATCTTCAACGTTTCGCATTCGTCTTTGAATTCCATTGGAGCTTTCATTGCAACAACCTTTTCTTTTTTTTTTTTACACTTGTCACATTAAAAATGTCCTCTCCCTCCTCTCTCTACCGACTGCAGAATGCCTCGGCTGCCTGCAGAAACCGAACCGTCTTGGCCCTCGGCTGCGGTGCCGTGAGCAGCTACCATGACGCACCCCAACGCCAGCGTCCCGGCGGCCAACTTCAGCGGGGCTCCGGACGGCCACGACTCCGGAGGAAACATCTACCGGCCCTTTTCCGTCTTCAGCGTGCTCACCCTCACCTTACTGGCGATGCTGGTGGTGGCCACGTTCGTGTGGAACCTGTTGGTGCTGGTCACCATCCTGAGGGTGCGGACGTTCCACCGCGTGCCGCACAACCTGGTGGCTTCCATGGCCATCTCCGACGTGATGGTGGCCGCCCTGGTCATGCCGCTCAGCCTCGTCCACGAGCTGAACGGCAGGCGGTGGAAACTGGGCCGGGTGCTTTGCCAGGTGTGGATCTCCTTCGACGTGCTCTGCTGCACGGCCAGCATCTGGAACGTGACGGCCATAGCCCTGGACCGCTACTGGTCCATCACCAGGCACCTGGAGTACACGCTGAAGACGCGCAAAAAGATCTCCAATGTGATGATCGCGCTCACGTGGCTGCTGTCCTCCATCATTTCCCTGTCGCCCCTCTTCGGCTGGGGGGAGACCTACACGGAGGGCATGAAGTGCCAGGTGAGCCAGGAGCCGTCCTACACGATCTTCTCCACCTTCGGAGCGTTTTACCTGCCGCTTTGCGTGGTGCTCTTTGTGTACTGGAAGATCTACAAGGCTGCCAAGTTTCGGATTGGTACCCGCAAGACCAACACGATAACACCCATGGCTGAGGTGATTACTCATTTTCTTTTGTTCAGATGCCTCGCTGATCCCTCTTTAAATCCCCTTGTTGTGGTATATTTATTACGTGCACTCTTTGAAACCTTGAACGAGCCGTTTGTGGGCCGTCGGTGAGGTTTCGTTCACAGCACTTGGTTTAACGCTGATGTTGAGATATGTTGTAGAGGAAATACGACACATGTTGTAGGCGCACAGGAGCTGTATCGTCCCATTAGTTCGACAGGAGCGAGAGACCCGCGGCAAAGTTCGGTGCTCCAGAAAACCCGGAGACAGCTTCACACAGTCTAGGTTCACTGCACAGTTGGGGGGGGGGGGGGGGGGGGGAAGGTGTTGAGATCCAGTGGAGCTCATGTCCCACCTTACGCAAGAAGCCGCTGTGCGTACTATGATGAGTGCAGGGTGCCTCCCAGCAGATAAGCCAGCAGGTTCCAGGTCGGAGGAGGTTATGCGCTCCCATTGAAGAGATGTGAGAAACCGCCAGCCCGAGGAGAGGAGAGGAGAGGAGAGAAGGAGGGGAGAGAGCACAATGTAAAACGCCCAGCATCAGAATCTGTGTAGCAAATGTGGGGAAAAGGGCCATAGGGAGAGAAACATGTTTCTGATAGTAAGAGAAGTCACTTACCGACAATCTTTATGACAAGACCTGTCAATATGCAGGCAACGGGCAAAGGACACTGTGTAGAGGGGCGAAATATCTGCTGATAGTAAACGCAGAGTGGAGTACACCGCTCAAAGAACTAGCACCACCGTCTTGTAATGAGCCACATCTGGCACCGTTGAAGACTGGTGCAGGTTTAAGCCCAGAAGAAAGGCTCATGGGGCCAAACATTGGACCCACACTCCATTCTTTCACCCTCGAATGACAATCTGCTACCACAAAGTAGCCCTCATCAGTCGCAGAGAAGCGAAGACATGGAGAGGACCGTCATCCCTCATTCTAAGGGTGGGGGGGGGCTGCAAACTGGGACGCTATGAGACTGCTCACAGCCTGCAGGAATTGTAGCACGATATCAGAGTGGTTGTGCGCATAGTTAAGGCCACCCCGATGACTGACAGTGTGGAGGTGTGGTGGAAATGATGAAATACTAAGGAAAAGTTCAAAGGAATGAAAATGGTTTATTGTGACACATCAGCTGTGGATCCACCTGACTCAGTCAGTCTTGGATAATTCTAGAAAGAGTAACTGTTTTGTGAGTATAAGCTCGCGACTCGTGGCGAAAAAAAACGTAATGGACGAACTCGAACGCTTAGGGTTAAAAATAAATTGCGTTGGCCTGCAGTTTTATTTGACATCATATCTATGACCAACACTCATCCCTCTCACTGATATCCCAGACCCCCAAACATGTGACTTGCTTTGGATTTATTTATTATTCTTGTTGATGAGCTATTAAACAGCAATCAAAGAAACCCGAGAATCGGATGAATGAGCATAGGGATAAATAATTGCCGCGATCCTGCTCATTACCGCCAGCTTGTTAATGTGCATAGGCAGAAGGTAGAAAGCTATAAATACCACCTCGTGCTTTTTTAATGGACATCATTTAGTCGGGCAAATTCCCCCCCCTCTGAAAATTGAGTCGGCTCTCACTTTTCACCTTCCCTTGTGGTGGTTATTACGAACGCACCTGCGCAATAGACGTTACTCCACCTTCAGCCACCTTCAGCAGAGGCCTCTTTTCACTTCATCAAATGTCGGCACACTCTCAGATCTCCACAGAAGAGATGAATGTTTTACAGAAAATAGACACTGGGGCCCTTCTTTGTTTTTCATCTATGTCATCCACAACTTCCCCTGGTCCTCCGTTATGAGAGGTGTGACATCATTTTCCCCCAAAATCAGGAGCTCATGGTCGAGGAGAACCAATCACGGAATATATCAGCCATGTCTTTTATTGCTCTGGTAGACTAACTTTATGTCGGGTTTCATTACGCAGGCAATCGCTCTTCCAGCTATAGCAATTAAATTGAATTCAACAGATCTCCCCGTTGCTTGTAGCCGTATTAGACGTTTATCGCCATCATCCCTCGCCTCGCATCGGAGAGACGAGGCAGCGAGCCCTGCGAAGTGTCTGTATGTTGTAATGTGAGCGATGGCGTTCACATCCAGGTTAATAAATATCAATTCATCCATGGACACCCACTCAAAGATATTTATAGTAGCCACGTGCCACCAGAAACAGAGTCTGCAGATGTGCACAGATTCCGGGCAGAGATGCAAATCTTCTTTTAACGCCGAAAGTACCAAAAGCCATGAAAATCTGCCGTTTCGGACAAAAAGATTCCTTTCATTGCACGTGACAGTGGACAAAATCAATCGTGCACTCACTTTTATTCCTTACATTATAGATTTCATTCGACCCCAGAGCTCTCTGAAAACAGCGTTTGTGTTGGTTGTAGCTGCTGCTGTACCGGGTCACACGTGTCACATTCAATAAAAGACTCTCCACTCACATCGCTAACCGCTCACTCGGAGAAAGAGGGGCACGTCGCAGCAAAGGCTACCGAGTGTTTTTGATGTTTTTTCTTTTACATTTGAAGCTTTTAGTGAGGCTTTCACACACAGCATTTACATATGTGTGAATTTCCGAGGTTAAGTGAGCCTTTGACAAAAAATACTACTCACAGCATCTAACTCCATTTTTTTAAATTCAAACACAGCAAAATCCTTAGTTAATTTTCCGGCAAAAGTGTTTAAGTGCAGAGTTGAAATCACACTTGAAAAAAAGATTCAACTCTTACAGAGTCAATTTTACAAAAGAGCTGGAGTCATCATCCAGTGTCAAGATCAGGTTCATTTGCAACACTTAGTAGAGTTAAATTAACTTTGATAGGATTGAAATGTAACTGTACAGTGTCACACTTCTTGGTGTCAGGCTTAACTCCATGTAATATGGTGCATGGATTGTTGAGGGTGCACCAGGAACCACAGGGTTGTTGGTTCAAACCCTGGCTGACCCATGTTCCATGTCAAAGTGTCCCTGAGTAATACACCTAACCCTGAATTGCTTAAATGTAAACTCCATGTGTTAAAAATGCAACATAAGTTGCTTTTGATAAAATCATCAGCTTAAATACGTATTGAACACTGAGCAGATTTATTTTGACACTTATTTAGAGTTAAATTGTTAACACTTGGTTGAGTGTTGATTTAACACTGACAAGATTGGGACAAAATAAACACCAGCTTAGAGTTCAAATTGAATCTCACATAGTCAATTAATCTCTCTGAAATTTGCTGTGAACAAACAGAATTGAGTGGACTATTGAACTCCAGTTAGCATGCTAAGCTAACCGTCTCCTCTGTTAAGCTTCATGTTGATGTTGATCTTTTGGTTTGTTAGCACTTGGAGAAGTTGGTTTAACCATCCACAGAAATGAAAACCTCCTTCACAACAGCATTGACCTTTTAACCTCCACGCTCTGCTGTAGATGGACCCGCATCGATCCGGCTGCATTTACATTTACGGAGCGAGAGAGCTTCTCCATCTCTGGATCCCTGTTCAATGGTGGACAGCATAGAGCGCTCGTCCGTTTAACTGCCGACACATTCAAAAGGTCTTTTTGAAAAAGGGGGTTATGCTGCTGAAGGACCCGAGCAACTTCACCTGAAAAAACAAAAAAAGTGAAGTTAGCCTTTTGCTGTGTTAAGCAAAACAACCGATCACTTGGTCTGCAGATTAATGGCGACATTATTATTTATTTTTTTGCAGTTTGTTTGGGAAATGGGCTGCTGGAAAATGTAGATTAAGACACTGCTCTGGTTTTACGTCCTGTGCGGATGTGCTATGAAAGAATTTGCTTTGGCTTGTTGATCCAACTGTCGATTCCCATTTATTTCCAGGCGGTAATCCATCTTTTGTTGAGTAGACAAAACGGCCTTCATCGTTGAAGAGATTCCTTTTCTATTTATAAAAGGCCTTTTATAAGAACCTGTGTCAAGGTTACAAGGACTAATAAAAATCCCACATGTTCCAAAAAAAAAAGAAGCTACATTTCTGTTTCGGGCCATGCAATATTTATCTTTTGTTTAAAAGGGTTAAAAATAAAAAATGTACAAGAGAAGAAAAGAAATGTCCCCCAGGTGCGTGTGAGCGTATTTAATAAACCGGTGTTGTTTATCCTCTGATCACTTGCCTCGCAGGTAAAGGACGAGACTCACCCGCCGCAGATGGTGTTCACAGTGCGCCACGCCACCGTGACCTTCCAGACCGACGGGGACACGTGGCGCGAGCAGAAGGAGAAGAAGGCGGCTTTGATGGTGGGCATTCTGATCGGCGTGTTTGTCCTCTGCTGGATCCCCTTCTTCATCACGGAGCTCATCGTGCCGCTGTGCTCCTGTGACATCCCGCCAATCTGGAAGAGCATCTTCCTGTGGCTGGGCTACTCCAACTCCTTCTTCAACCCGCTCATATACACCGCCTTCAACAAGAACTACAACAACGCCCTGAAGAACCTCTTCTCCCGGCAGCGCTGAGCCCCTTCGGGGCGGAGGAGGACCGGTCCTGTCTCTCACTCAAATCGTCCTCGAGACAAAAAATGTGTTTTTTTTCATTTATGTTTTATTTGCTGGTTTTGAGGTGACCTCACAGCGGGAAGGAAACGTGTGTCTGAGTCCGGGTTCGGGTCCACAAAGAGAGGAACGAAGGGGTCGCGCTGAGGGTCATTCTGCGAGTCGGGTTCATTCTGCGGCTTGCATGCTTCTTAGGAAGGAAGCCGTGGTAACTCCCTGGTGAACAGATGTGTGCAGAGGCTGGAAATGCTTTCAAAGTAAAACATTTTTTGAACTGCTCAAAAGATTCTGAGGAATAAAAAAACAAGAACAGAACAGACTTTTTTTTTTTTTTTTTTTTAAAGCTATAAACAACAAAATGGATTTGATTGTTGGAAACGAAGGATGATCCGACCTGAAATCCCCTTCTGTAAAGAAACCACGTATAGCCTAGTAGACTTATTCATACAGACTTAGATAAATGTACAATGTCTCCTCAGATGCCAGATTCCGACACATCAATTCTTTACACAAATACAACTACACAAACCATTGGTTTTGATAAAGCAGGAAAACAGCAGAACAATCTCCAAATAGAGTCAAATTGTTGAGGAGCCAAACTCTGCTTAAAGTCACCAGACGCGTGTGAACTGGTGCCAAACGATTCGAAAGCATCGCAACTACAGATGTGATCAATGGAGGTTAAATTGGCAAATATAAATAAAATAGCATGGCATTATTGTGTAGATATTGAAGTGATGCATGTTTTTGAAATGACAAAACGTTTTTTTTTTCGGCACAAATTCCCTCTTTATACTTGAAACGTCCGACACTGTAGCAGCAGCAGGTGATCAATGAGCAATTGATTCTCAGAAAATAGTTGTGCTCTATGGATTTGAACTCCCGTTGTGGAGGAACATCAAAGTATTGAAAATCCAATAAGATTCTCATTTCTAAAAAAAAAGTGCCTCAAATGTGAAAATCATTTTTCTCCCATTTTAGTCATTTTGAAATGTTCCGATCAACTGAAGGATTGTGTTTTAATGCTAACATTTATGTTTGCATGCTAACAATTGCTAATTAGCCCTAAATACAAAAAAAGTTGTAGCTGATGCAGAGATCTGGTCATAGACAAGAGAGCTTTGACGTGATGAAGGTGCCCGATGAAAAGTTCGGGCATCACGGATGTCATCACACATCGTCCTGAGGGGGACTTCAATGTATGTGTCAATTCCACGGCAACTCCTTTCGAGACATCAAAACACAAATGGCGCTACAGAGAAAAGGTCAGGGAAGCATTAAAATCAAATGTCATACAAATCCATCCCATAGTTGTGGAGATGTTTCCCTTTGGACTAAGAGGTAGATACTCGTCTTCAGCAGTGGCTGAATAGGCTGAGTAATACATTGTGTTGGAAAAGGGATGGTTTTAAAGCTTAAAATGGGTGTTTTAGCTCATGAAAGATTATATTTTTAGCGATGCATAGTTTAACTTAGGATAAACAATAAACTAAACTTTTTCTAGAATTTATTTTGTACACAAAGAAGACAATATGTAAGCCAAGACTGGTCACAACCCAACCTTATTCTTTTACCTTGATTTAGAATTACAGACCTTTAACGACATGGGTTATAAATCAGAGTAGTTGATCGTTTCAAATATCTACATAGCTAATATATAAATATATATATATATATATATATATATATAATAGCATTAATTCTAAAAGAAAAAAGTTCTATAAATCGAGTTATACAGAGTATTTTGTCATGAAACATAAATATATGTGAAAAGAAAACGCCCACAAACTGCTGTGAATATTGAAATGCATGGACTATAGACAGGAGCAGATATCCTAGATATGGTCTAAGTGCAGATTGATGAAAACTGATCTCTTCTAGCACTCCTTATATGTATTAAATGCATGACTTATTGGTTGAACCAGAAGGTTTTTTTCACGCTTTGCCCCTCTTAGGTCTGGTTCTGAGTGGTGACCAAGCTCAGGAAAAGCAAAATGTTACAGAAATGTGTTGTCCACCATTCATCACTGTGGCTAGTTTCTCAAAAGAGGTAAAAAACTAAAAAAAAAAACTAAAAAAAAATAGACAATTACTTTCTTCCGAGATACTTTCTGGGAATCCATACTTATTTTCGTAAAAGCAGACAGCGGGAAATCGGATGTGTTATTGTGCCGGTGTGTTTTCGATGTGTGCATGTTTTGCTCCTCAGAAGCCTTGGCTGATGAAACTGACAATAAACGAGCCCTCGATTCGAGATACACAGCGTCGAGCTTGGCGCATGAAGGCTTATGAAAGTGAAAGCTGTTCAGGTTGAGCCACGAGGCCTACTGGCTAGATGCTTGCCAACGGTTGGCAACAGACACACACACACACACACATGCCTAAACAAGAGTAAGAATTCAGTGTTCTACTTTTTAATAAATATTCACTTTTTTTATTATTCGCTACTGGAAGTCATTTCATAAACAGGAATTAGCTCATCCGATCCCTCAGCATTCAGCTGCCTTCCAAAGCTGCACATCCATCCGTGTTTTTCAGGAGGAGCCGGGATGCATGAAGAATGGGTCTTGGCTGAGCTGACTTAGGATTAGAACCAGATGCCCCTGGCAGTGGCAAACCTGTGCTTTAGCTGCTGAATTCTACAGCAGCTACTAACATCTTTTACAACAAATGGAATATTTGGGCAAATAGAGACGTGCGAGGATTTCTAGGAAACATTTATGTTTTACCAACAGAACCTATTGTGTGCGCATATTTCTTCTGAACGTGGATTCTGTATCACTTATAATATATCTGGGATTGACCAACACCAGGCTCCGGTTGTTGCAATAGAATAGACGTCATCCATGAGATGTAGACTGACCAGGCGGGACCAGGTGTCCCGCATTGCCCCCCCCCCCCCCCCCCCTCTCTTATCTTCACAACGTAGTGGGCCCGGCGTATTCCTGTCCCTGCGTGACTGTTGTTGTTGTTGTTGCTGCTGCGCTCGTTGTTCCGCGCCAGCTGAGTTTGATCCAAATAGAAACGGCACTGCAGGACTGTGGAGGAGAGGATTTTGGTGAGAATATGTATGTGATATGAATGAGCACATCGCCTCCTTCTCCTTAATCTCCACTCTAGCTCCTCGCTGGCTTTTAAATTCGGATTCTCGGGGGCAAAAAAAACGATGTTATTGCGGGAGAGAAAGGTCAATCGGAAAGTACTCCAGAGGAAATACAAGATGATAAGCCTTTCTTTGCCTCGGGACAGAACAGACAGCACTTTGTGGCATCCTGAGGTCGACCATTTCAAACTTCACGAGCTCCATTGAAACACTGAAAAGTAGAAATATATTAGGGAATGCTTTTTTCTTACAGTTCTGGATATCAGAAGCTGTAATCAAAATATTGCATTGATTTAGTTGACAGCTGTCTCAAGAGATCAAAGAAAATCTTACACTAAACCAGGAAAAGAAAAAGAATATATGTACATATCAATAGAATATATAGAATACATATAGTGAAGGCGAGACTCTCTGCTCGGGGGATGAAAGCATCTGTTTACTCTGAACACCGATCCATTGCTGATGTTTTACGGGTTTCCAACCATCTCTCTCTTCTGACCGCTGCGCTGTCATTCACTGCAATAATTCACTCTGCCAGGCCATGAATAGTTAATACAATGTAGGTGGGAAGAATTTCAAACAGATTCAGCAGATCCTGCTGAGCCACAGTCCCACTGATGAAATTGGATAAGCCTATATGGCATTCTACACGGAAGCTCTCTGGAGAATCTCCCCCCTGCATCGAAAGGCCTTTCTAAATGTAACCCGTCCTCTTTGGATAACATGCTGTTTGTTCCTAAAGAATCCTCACAACGAACCATGTGTTGTATTGGGTCGCTGTGGACCTTTCACTATTGGCGTTTCATGGACCTCACGGCCGTTTTTTTTTTTTTTTTCATTTTGTTGCTGTAAGGTTGTGTCGTGTTTAATGTACAGTGTGCGTATGAACTGTTGTTGGTTTACCCCCTGGGGATAAATAAAGCATTTCTAATCTATGCAAATGTCACACTCCGATACTTTTAAATTGTGTATGGGTTAGGGTTAGGGTTGACTGACAAACTAAGTCAACATACACGACATGTCTCCCCAATATCGCTCATAGTTGTGGGCTGGTTGTGTTTTTTTCAAATTTTCTCTCTCTCTCTCTCTCTCTCTCTCTCTCTCTCTCTCTCTCTCTCTCTCTCCTTCCCCGCTCCACTCTTGAAACACCCGCACAAAGTATGTTGTCATGGCAGCGCATCACCTGTCGACTTAAAATGAAGTTTCACTCAGACGGATACATTGGTCTCTTGTTTCTTGGATGGGTTACATCGAACCCCCCCCCTTCATGCAAATCAATTTGGAGCCGAGACGTTGTCGGGCTGAATATTGGAAACCACGCCAACCGAGGTGACAATTCACCAATAAAGCAACGAAGGCCTCACGCTCTCTCTGTTGCTATGATACCAAGACAGGAAAAGAAAGCCACTGATCCTCGCCCAGGCTACATGGGACGGGCGCTAAGTTAAAGGAAAGGCAAGAGGAGACGATATATGTTCCTCATTGTAAGATTTGAAGGATCTTGAAACGCCTCCCAAATTTCTGATGGCAAAAGTTCACAAAAGCTGCAACGCTGGCGCCTGGGGGGGAGGACCTTCTCCAGGCCCGAGGGTAGGAGTGAGCCAGGGGCTCGACGTCACGCTTTGCAGAGCAATGTGGAACAGCATATCCATTGTTTCTGTTTCAGCCGATTTGGCCCACGGCGGCGCCCTTCACCTCGGCCTGCTCGGGGGAAGATGTTTGCACGCTCCACTTTGATGTCCGCCGCTGTGTGCAAGGCCGGGGGGGGAGGGGGGTGGACCCTTTTATTGCTTTTCCCATTGTACAACCCCGGATGTGAGAGCTTCTGGTTTGAGTTCCAATTGAAGGAAACATTTCAATATGAATGAGATCTGTTGCACGACGAACAAAGGTCGGTTGATTACTCGGAGGTTGATGATCAGAACAGCGCCACCGGGATTTTATCCTCTCGGGGAGGACCCAACGCCGCCGTAGAACTCATTTTTGACCCAACGTCTGCAGCTGGAACCGAAGAGAATGCATTTTAGTTCAAACGTCCCGGAGGGCATGGCAGGCTTTGTTTTACCTTCATGGTTGAAGTGCATTCATATTCAGGAGCGGCTTGTGGTACATTGGGAGGCACTGAGTCAACTGCATGGCCCCAAACATCCCATTACCTCATTTTCAGACGCTGAATCAGTCTTCACTGCCAGTGCTTTCCCAAGAGGAGCGCCGTTGGGGGGGCGGAATGCCATAGCAACAAGCCAGATAACAACATTTCAGTGGAAGGAACACATCTGTACTGATTTAACTAGTGCATATTAGATTAAGCAAGCCGGTAAATCCGTGTTGGAGACCAAGCTTCGATGCGTTGCCATGTTTACCCTTTTTTTTTTAATGGGATATAGGAAATTATTTTCTTAATGAGATTCATTTTATTGTATCCACACCAGAGATAAAACTATCCACAAAATGGAAAATATATATCTGTGTGCCGCTCTGGGATTTTCATTAAGTTCTTTGACAAATTGTGCCGTGCCGAAATGCCAGCAGTGATAACCTTAAGTGGCCCGCTGATTGGCCGTGAGTTTCCAATTCTTTCGCAGCTGTTTTTGAGAGATTCAAACTGCACGAGGAAAATGTTGAATTAGCATTTAATTGCTGTTTAGGAAAAAGCATATTACTAAAATGTTACGTCTCATTTAGTCTAGATGGATGACGTATTGGTAAAAGCTAAATGACACATGGAAAACCCAGAAGAAGAAAAAAAACGTAGCTTCTAAAGATTTCAATGTGTCCTCCTTAACAACAATGTGTGGATTGTGATAATTGATTTTCTCCGATTATCAATAATTCAGACTTTGTGCAGCAGTTTGGAACATTTGGACGTCTGGCAAAATGCAAGGCGGCTTGTACATCGTCACCCCCCCATGCCTTAGGTTTTTTTTTAGCAGTCGGCCCATGCCAGCTCCAATCCGCGCAGCCCACTTCTCACCTTAAAATGTCCTCTTGGGCTGCGGCACTTAGCAACACGTTCTCTCTCTGCCAGGAAGGCTCAATACCATCGACGCCATGAGAGCCCAACTCGTAAAAAAATGTGTTATATATAAAGAACGTAGATCATTTTGAATCCAGCGCACCGCAACATTTTAATAATTGAAGTTGAACTTCATTAAAAGGGAGATAATAACAGAGACGACGAGTGACTGAATGACTCCCGGAGGAACTATAATCAAGAATAAATTACCGTGACACGATACGGGTCGGTCGAAACACCACCCGTAGATCTCTCTGCGTCTACTCATACGTGAGGCTATTGTTTACGTAGTTTCTAAATGCACACCGCAGTGTTATTTGATTATTGATGACCCAACGGGGCAGATCCCAATGTGCTGAGTGGGCAGATTCGAGGGGAGCGAGCCATTAGCTAAAGCAAGTCGACTGTGATCATTGAAATAAGTGTTCTGTGGGTGGATGTAACTTGGTTTAGTGAAAAGCAGGTGTGATTATGAGGAGGATTCATTGGAAAATAAATGTACAACGTTGTAAAATAAACAAATGCATCTTTGACAGCAGCCTCTCTGTCCCTTAGTTACCGATGCTACGCCTGTGCAGCTCTCCATTGAAGCCCAAAATGCAATCCACAATGGGAGCGGCGGGCAGATCCGCCCCCAAAACCTTTTGCGGTAATGTTTGAAACAATGACTTCAGAATTTCACTTAAAAGGTCGACAAGCATTACATTTCGCACCGGCGGCTGTCAATGTAGTTTTTATCATCATGTAGCGAGCCGACTAATTGAACCATCAATTAAAGTAAGCTGCCGTTGGCTTTCATGCGTCGGTTAAAAAAAAAAAATACGCCGTCTCCGGGTGACTTATTGTACTCCACCTAACTCAAGAATCTGGTTAATATGCACATGGGAGCTACACAGCCCGCATGACAGTGTCTAATAGTGAAATATTGGGGCTAAGCTGTTGCAGGAAGGTGAACCTGCCAGCTCGCAATGCGTTTCTGTATTTAGCGTGTTCTCTTTTAGTCCCAAGAGAAATTGCCTTTTTTTTTTTTTTTTTTACAGCTACACAAATCTAAAGTGACATCCGCTTTGTTTGCTCGAGTGTGACATCGAACCAGGAGCGGAACAGAAATGTATCGCAGCCCAGATTAGAACAGACGCAGGGAAATCCATCCCACCAACACCATTGCTCTTGTATTAAAATATAACACCCCCCCCCCCCCCCCCCACCCCCACCCCCCCTTCAACATGTGAGGGAAGGATGTGTGTCTAATTGTGGGCCGCATGAAAAGGCCCCTGCAGATCGATGTGGTTTAAATGTACTGTGTATTCTGTAACTGTTGCTTGCTGACGCCCACACACACACAGATACACACACACAGACACACACACACACAAATTGTGTGTGCGGTGGGGGGATGGGGGGGGAAGTATTATTCTCGCTGTGGGAAGATAAATCTGTTTACGGGGTCAAATTGTGTGGACTCGCCTTCCTTTTGAAGACAAATTGCATGTCTCCGTGACGTAAATCATTTCATTCATAGGTCGAAGACGTGCTCCAATCGGGGGGGTAAGGCCTGTAATGTGAAAAGTGAGCTCTGAGTTGCTGGAACCGCCGGGCTGCGTGCGGTGAGCATGTGTGGGAACACGCATGGCTGCATCGAGACGGGAAGGAGCCGCCGCACCAAAGCCAATCTCGCCTTCATCACAGCCCCGTGATTCACAATCAGAAACGTACGCGGGGAGCGAACGGAGCGCCCCGGCCATCTTCAAAAGCTCGAGTGGTCATCATCGGCCTACTTGAATTGCGGCGCGTCATCAACTGTCTGCGACACCGGTTCAGGCCACGCGGAGCATCAGCCTCTGGTACTTGTGGATGTGAGATAAACCGCTCCGATGAATTCCGATAATGACCACGACCAGCATCAAATGGGACCTATCTCATATAAAGTATTGAATGGATATAAAAAGGCTATATTGGTCTCTTAATTACCATTAAAGTTGCTGAAATCCAGTCCGTAACCTTGAGAACACATTCTGCGTGTCTTATTCTTCCCCCAATTAATAAGCTGAGAAGCACATAGGGGGGCGTTTGAAAGGAATTCCCATGGATCCGCTGGCTTTCATGTGTGCTGTACATACAAGCAGCTCTACCCTGGGAACCACATGAAAAGCAAGAAAAACATTCCCTCCCCACAACATGCTACCCTGTCCCATCCTCCCACCACCTCACACCGCCGATTACTGATGGCCCGCCAGTGCAAAAGGGCTCATTTATCAGGCTTCACTCGGTGCGGCTCTCCAAAGAAAGAAAAAAAAAAAGTTCGAATGAGCGCAACGTGGCCTGCTGGTGTGGCTAAAACGCCCCAGCTGTGTGGCTTAATTGAGATTCACAATGCAATTTGGGGGCACCATATGTGCATTGATGTGTTTGCCTCCAGAGTGTGCAGCTCCATCCGTCACTGTCCTCGCCGTGGGGGTCTGCGTGTAATTGTAGGAGTCGTCGTCATCTCCACCGCGTCAATGGATTTCGTCAAACTCGGGCGAGACGGATCTGATTCCCCCCTCCCCCCCCCCCGCCGAGCGCTGCTGGATGTCGATGAGGAACGACGAGCAGCAGGTGAGGCCCGGGGGGGGGGGGGTCAAGAGAATCATCCGTTTGAGGAGTTTGAGGTGTTTAGAGATGGAGACAGATCTGCTATCGAAAGGGAGGTGAACGGACACGTCAACCTCTCTCACCTCATTTTACAGATAACGCTTGGCCCCCCGTTCACCCCCCATAGCCGGATATCTTAATTAGCATCCGATTGCTCCATTTTTTTTCTTCCCGCCAATAAGATCCACTTATTTCCTCGGTGGTTCACCTCTCATCTTGTTTCACGATTGCGCTCGCAGCTCAGGACGGGCTCCGTAATCAGTGAAGATATTTGAACGTGTGAAATGCAGAAGGGGATTTTCACGCCCCCCCCTCACCCCCCCCCCCACTCCCCTCCCCCATGCGCCATGTCAAAGGTGACGGAGCGACTCATTTCACGGCGGTCGGACCCGTCTCAAGGCGCTTCGCTCCGAGTGTGACGCAGCTTCGCCTCCGTCCGCACGAGAAAAGATTCCCCCCCCCACCCCCCCCTGAGGACATCACTGTGCTCAACAACGTCGGGCCAAGTTCCCGCTCTTTAAACTTTCCCATTTCTCCAGACGTTGTTCATTCAGCAAAGCAATTCTGGTACTGATGCCTACTTTAATATTTGATTGCAAACTGCTGGGCGAAAAACACAGCCTCCAATGGAGCAATGTGTGTCCCTTGAATCTGCTTTTTTGTGGGTGCCTCCAACTGGTTCAGTTTAGTTCATTTACTTTTTCATTTTTATTTCTTATCATTTTAATTTACATTTAAATAAAGAAGAAAAAATGAGATTAAATGTCACTTCTCAGTAGAGACACAAATAACCGTTTTGACAGCGTTAGCAAACCGCTCTCTGATGGAGGACGTGAACTTCGCAGCAATGCAAAGTGATGGGAGTCGTATTTTGAAAGACGTTATTCGCAGGAGAGTAAAAGCGAATTCTCTCCCACTGGGAAAGATGGAGTATTAGTTTCTGCTGGTCCTTTCATGTAAAAAACAAAAAGAAAGGAACTGATAAATATTAGATGACACAATCTGAAGTAGCACCACGGTTCCCTGGTTAGCATCTGGTATTGTCTGGTCGCATCAAATTGAAATTTGTAAAAAGAAAATACTGCTATAAGTATAATCACCCCCCCCCCCCCCCCGAACGGGGCAAAGTTTCTCCAACACCAGCGATTCCTGGTGAGCGGTTCTCTGCTCCTGTCTTTCTCCTGTCGGAGAGGTTTTAGGCATCGATGGTCATACGCAACAAAATATATATAAAAGTCAGACAAGCGTTGTTGCAGAATGTATAAAGAAATCTTCACATGGGATGGAGAGAAGATGCAAAGCGCTTCGCTGTGGAGGAAAACCGATTTGTGCACCAGCTCTAATGAGCCCAATGGATGTGATGGACCACGGGGCAATTATTGATCTCCTCCAGAAGATGGAAATGACAATACGGCAGATGCACCTATGGTTATTTTGCGGATTTCATCACATGTTCCCCAAAAAATCCTAAATGATTCTTGAATTCAAAAGTTAAAGAATGCAATATGATGCAGTGAAATATTATATTAAACTTTGCTAATAAAGTAACTTGACAGGGAGTTGCTTCAAATGGATATTTATCTATAAAGTTTATAGGTATGTGTGCAAATCCCCTTTCTTTGGCAGGATTACTCTTGTTGCAAACAAAAAGCCACAAAAAGCAGAAAACAGCTCAATGCTTCCTCTGCAGCTTTGTATCTGTTTGGTTCTTCTACACATCTCCCGAAAAGAAATAAAATCATCAGTGAATTGTTTATTTGAATCCAACAATATTCAGGTACGAAAACAGACACAATCCGCTCTTTTTATTTGAGTAGATTCAGAGCACGCCCTTTAACCTCTATTCCTGCCTGTGGGTTACCACAGTCAATACAATACAATACAAACATATACAGTAGATCGCCTTTTTTTCAATTCATTGCGGCCTGCATTCATTTTCATATTGTAATAAATTAAATAAATTCCCGCATCGTTTGACTATAGTTGTTGAGTAAAGTACACGTTCAGTCACAAATCCGCTGCCGCCTCTTGCGATGTACATTTCTCGAATGGCTCCATGTGCTTTACGTGAACGCTCGCTCTTCCCACAATGCAGTTCTTTGCATGGAAAAGCGTAGGCGTGCGCCTCTCTGGCGCCGGCGTGCTCCTCGGGCCTGTCTGGCTCCACCAGGATCATCTGAAAGCACGAGACGAAACGCCGCCGCCGCCGCAGTAGAAGGACGAGAATAGATGGAATGAGTCAAAGGCAGCGAGCTCGAGATAATCATAGCGAGGCACTCTGCGCGGAGAGATCAAAAGTAGAGCGCTTCAGCACCTGTCTGGGCGTTGTGAGTCGAAGGGGGGGGGGGTTAGCCGGTTCACCGGGGAGGGGGGAGGAGGGGGGGGGGGACAGGATCACAGCATCCATCCAGAAGGGACCCCTAAACCGTCAAGGCTCGTTCCTAGGGGCCGTATTTGTTAGCATGTTGCATTGTGGAGGTGAGAGGCAATGTGAGACGCAGAGGGCAGCGGGTGGGAATGAAAACTCGCATTTCTTTCTGCCGAGTTGATTTTGGTGAAGTGTTTCATCTGAAGAGTGCCAAGTCTCACAGCTCAACCACACAATCATGCCATGGCTAACGGGGTCCTTTTCTTGTCCTCGAAAGGACACTGAAATTAGACACAAATCAAATCACGTATTTGATACACACCTTTTGGAAAGTAAATCTGATGAAATAAAACTGCAGTCGAATAGTTAAAGCTACGAACTATGAGGCTATATCATTACTCCAAATTTAAAACCAGATTAAAGAGATTTTCATTTCCTTCTAACAAATACAGAGAGAGCCTTTCATTCTAATATCAAGAGGCTGTTTAGCATGAAGACACAAAGCACTATCAATGGTACGTTTATGGGCCAATGCAAGAGTTTTAAAAGAAAAGAAGTGAAGATCCTTCGTGATCTGGCCCGAACATGAGATGAAAGATAATCCCCTGATTTAGAGCTTCATAATAAGTACAAAGCACTTTAAAATCAATTCTAAGAGGGTAGCAGTTGAATAATGTAATCCCCTTTGGCTTGTTTTAGCTGAAATTAATCATGTTTACTTTTGGTGGATCCTCAAGGAAAAAGGTCCTGTGAGGTCTCATCAGGCAGAATGAATGCAAACATCTGTGCCGCGTCAGACACAGTGAGCGGCAGGGCCAAGATTTATGGATTATCATTGTTTTGTGTCATTACTGACAGGTGTTGACAGCGCGCCGTGGCTGCAATCTATCAAATGCAACACAGCGCATTGATCGTTGGCAGAAAGTAGACACTTGTTTATTTTTTTTCGTTCTGCTGCCGGGACAGTCGAATACAAATGGTTTACAAGATTCAATTTGTCGAATGCCGCCGGTTTAAGTCTCATGAAATCACTAGATATATATATATATGATATTCAGGTCTGAATGATGGGAAAAGATTTCCTGCTCTTCCCGATTTGCACCTCGGCATGAACATAATATTCTCATGGTGACTTCTTAGACCTCTGCTATGCTGGGAGTTGCGTCATGAACTGAAATGAAAAATGTACATTGACCACTCCAACATAAAAGGAAAGCGAGGTACCTGCACACCCTTTGTCGAGAAGAGGTCTAATATAGCATCAAACGTATACCTGTGCGGGTGGATGTAAAATTTTCAATTGTGACATGAGCAAGAACACTGTAGTTTAATATTGACTTTTGCACCCACTTCGGAGTTAGTCTGCACTTGTTTAGAATACACTTGTACATTTTATTTCCTTTGCACGGCGTGTTCACGCAATCCCCGGGCCAAACCTCCTTAATTACGCCCACACACCTCCTCATAGTTAGTCTGTTACAATATAATTGCCAAGTGTGAGGAGACAGGAGAAAGCCAGGAGTAACACCGCGAGTGCTGTGGGCCCACATCAATCCTGGCACTCTCAGGCGTGCACCCTGTGAATGTTGAACAGCGCCTTCATGGCCCCGGGCGAAACACAAAATCACGAGTTCAAGTGGGGGGATTGTGTGGAAGGAGCTGCTGTATCTACACAATACATCTAAGGGGACTCTACTTTCTCATTTTTTTTGTACACTGAGCAAATCAAGGCCTTTATTTCTTTACAAGTTTAAATGAACATCATACTTTTAGTTATGATTCATATTGAAAAGGGTGCTAGAAGTCATTTAAAATCAAATAGAATGAACGTAGAGGCTGATGAGCATTTTCTCTTCTTTGTCAAAATAGTTACAAAGGGGGGGAATCCCAAGGGAAAGAAAACAAGGTGAACTTAATCATCATTGTGATTATAATCGTAATCTCTCGCAGTAACTGTGAATTAGATTTGAGTAATCACCCAGTGTTTGATTGTGCGTGTGTGTGTGTGTGTGTAAGGGTGTAATAAAAAACAATGAGCCGACTTGCTAATCACATCCGTGCTGCACAAACTGACCTTGTCATTTCAAACGGCATCATACCTCACGCCGCTACCACCGCAAGGACGTGAAGTTGATCAAAAATGTTGACACCGAGCCACTCTCAGCACAGCACTGGGCTTTCCCCAAGGCAACACAATTGAAATGCACAACAAAAAAACAGTATTATTTCAAAACCTGAATGATTTTCAATTATCGGAGCATAAGCATCCTGCAAGATTTTATGTGCAATTCTCCAAGGATCAGTTGATAAAGAAGTTGATTAACACTTTGTCTTTAATCCATTAAAACAGTATCATTGATTTCCTCCCTTTCTTGATCATTTGTGCTCCCACAGGAGATGACATTTATCAGCTAATCTTTCCCATCCGTTTGCTCTCGGATGGACAAAGTGCACGAAATGCATAACCATCTGAGCCAAGGCGAGGCTATTCTCCTCATTCACGCACGCCTCAAGTGAGCATCAAATTCAACACATCTGAGACTCCATTTGACTTGCTGCATTCTTCGGGGGGGGGGGGGGCTTTTCCGAAACCAAAGGACAATTCTCTTCGGTTCGAAAGCCTCGCCGCAGTGTGACTGCACCGACTTATCAGTGAAAACTGTGAAGCGCCGTGCTGTGTTTCATTCTTGCTCTAGTGTGGGGATGTAAATGAGCTCCTATAGGTGTCCTGTGAGCAGCTATGCAAGAGCTGAGGGAAAAGATTTTGAGAAAAAAAAAAAGGAGATGCTACCAGCATCTGGTCACATGGGGATGGGATACTCTCCTGAAGAGTGGTGACGTCAGGCAGGCCCACTTGACAGTCAAAGTAGGGTTTTTGATATGTATATTCACTGAAATTATCCCCCTTGTTTTATTATCTCGTGATTTGATTATCCGCAATTAGGTGAATAGATAAGTCTTTTAACAATTGCCCGTAATTATTGGACAGGCGGCGCGTATTAGCATTTCGCTTGTTTCATGGAGTATAAGAGCCATGTAAACAGCCAACTGCAGTAGATCTACAAGGGACAGTTACCTTTTAAAGAGGGATGATAATGGCAGACTAAGGGGAAACCAATTTACCCGCCTCTGCAAACGACGGCACAGTGGCTGCACGGAGGAGCAGAGACGAGAGGAGGACACGTCTCACTTTCTTTTTGAGTAAACACGACACAGGCTTTGTGCGGCCGAACGTGTCTCGGATGAACAACGTGCCTTTGAAACACGGTATCCCCGTGAAGGGACATTTACTCCCGGGTAATGTAAATTCTGGGGCCAGCGCCGGAATGGAGAGCCACTTCTCTTTGACCCCCCCCCCGGGCCACATTACGAGCCGTTATCGACAAATACGTCCGTCTTGTCGGGGGATCCTGCCGGTATCTTTAAAATAAGCCGACGGTGGGTTTGGGCTCTAAATTGAAATGTTCTGCTCCCACATACTGAGGAAATAAAACCACGCTTGGACAATGAATATCCCCGGATGACCTTCTATGCCGCTTGAATTTCCAATTCGTGGATGAGCATCCAGCATGCTGATGTTTAATTAGTCCGCGTATTAGATGTCTAAGTGTCACCAAGCTCAATTCAAATTAATTGAAATCCAAAGTTAATATTTTCTTTTACAAGTCGCTGTAAGCTGAAGGACATTTTTTTATTTTTTCCCTAATGCCATTGCAACACAGGCTAGCACCTCGATGTTTTAAAATAATGAGTAGAAAGTGCTTTAACTGACTGATTATTTTTGCCTGTCTGAATGCTAACTTGAATGCTATGATGGTCACGTGATCCCTCACCTCCATCATTGTCTGAAACATGTTCAGATGATCTTTTGGCTGTCGTTTGTGTGCCATCTGCTGGTTGTTCTTGTGCAAAAAAAGCCCATTGAATGCTATACCTGTTTCTACCACTAGGGGGACACTGCACTACTGTGTCAAAGAGAAAAAGAGTTACAGGCCACAACTATTTTCCATTATTGGAAATACAATAACTTGATAAACCATAAAATAACGCTCCCATCCGGTCCTGCTGTGTTTGGATTTATGTTTCTGAGATAAAGCTCCGTTGTATCAGAAATGACACATAGATCAGCCTGTGCCCTACAGTGACCCAGCAATAACTGGCCCCCTATCAGTGATGACCGTAGCTAACATGTACGTAGGGAAAGGAACACGTTAGAAATAGATAACAGTTAGCATGCCATGTGCAATCAATGCAATTAATATATTGATAAAGACATACCTGAGTCATATTGTGACCTCACATGGGAAAAATAGAAAGATGCTCCAATATAACACAAAGAAGGTGTTACATGAACAGCTTTCTATTACACATTGAATATTTTAAGAGGACGTAATTTATCACAATGCCAGGATCCATTATGCCACATTTTGATAATATATGTTATTTAATTACAAGCCATATTGTAAAATGTTGCAACCTTTAGTAATCCATATCTGACTTTTATTCAAGGCCCACAAGGCCCTTCTGTAATCATAGTTTGTCAAGGAAGTGGGTAGAAAAGAACATTTCACTCCCTGCGCGGTGCGGGTTTAATCGAGAAAGCTGAGCTCACCATTCAGAAGATCAACAACAATGTGTGTGTGTCGAGCGCAGCGCAGTCCAACGAGGACAATGGGGGGGGGGGGGGGGGGGGACATTTGTATTGGATACAACATTAAAATCTCCAGCTCATGTTGCAACTTTGACAAACACATGATGTCAGCGGGTCTTTGACTGTAAGCTTTGGCGTAGTCACTGAGGTCACTGTTTTGGACTCATTTTCTGGTGCAAAAGTCAATATAATAATAGTTATTTAGAAAATCCCCCCCCCCCCACGTGTTCCACGTGTCACACCACACAATGTGTATTTCTTTTATTTAAACCTAATAAAAAATACTTAGGTAGTGAAACTACCTAAGTATACTTAGGTATACTTAGGTAGTGAAACTACCTAAGTATTCAATCCAAGCAGCAGGAATCAGTCAAGTGGAAATATTCCGAGAACAGTAAACAAGGCGGGTTTACTTTTTAACTTTGTGCCTCTGTTTTTCCCAGTGTAGCCTCCTTCGGTAACACGGTGTTCAGGACTCACCCTGATACGAGGCCACTGCGTTAACCATTAATCTATAGCCGGAGGCGGTTCGGGTTAAGGTGCCGTGATCGAAAGTAATGCTCTTTAAAAAAAAAAAAAAAAAAGAGAGTGGCTGTAAACATGCCATGTTTGTGCATTTTAACATCTCACATGTTGACTAAGGGCAAAATAAGCATTAAATGGAGCAAACATTGAGCCTTCACTGGTCAGTGGACGATGTCTTTCACCCTTTCTTGACTCTTGAAAGTAAAATAAAGGCAATTGTGTTTGTATTGTAATTTTGAATTGTTTTTATTGCATCTATTCCTTGTTCAACATACACTTATATAATAAACATGTTTAATAGATATGTTGGCGACCTTGCATGAGCCTGAGCAAATCCAACAAGTAAAGTACAAAAACATAATAGAAACCTAACTTTGTTACAGTTTTGAGAGGAATTCGTTTTTTTCTGAGTGTCAAACTGCACAGGTCCAAGTAGGATGATTTAAACCCTATTGCCTCGAGTTTGGCCCATTAAGTTAATGTCCCCTGAATTAACCTCAATAAAAAAAAGGTGACCCTGTCTGCAGGTTTGGGATTAACGACCGACAGAGTTTTTGTGGAAGACATTTCAACTGACTGAATCTCATCAGCTGTGAGTCAAGTACCCAAATCCCACCAATGGCTGCCGTCAAGGTGAGTTGTGCTATCGGTCGCCGCCTGGGGAGCAGATCCTGGATCTGCCAAAAGGTTTCCATCACCATCACACCTGACCTGTGTCTGTGGGACCTTGGTCGGTCGGAGAGGAAAAAGGGAGCAGAATAAATCACGTGTGGTGTTATTTCAGGAGCATTGTCCTGTCGCTCTCGCTCTCTCTCTCTCTCTCTCTCTCTCTCTCGCACACACACACACGCACGCACGCACAAATGTACCCACCGAGGGAGCAGCTGCTATTGGTCGAGCACGACACCTGAGCAGCCGGGGGTGGGGGTGGGGGGGTCACTTAGGCTGCTGATTGGCTGTTTGAGATGTACAGCTCATGGGTACTTCTGGTGTGTGGCTGACTTGAATAGAGCTTTTGTGTAAATATTTACAGCCGTGTGGGGGCAGACGTGACGTGACCTACAGTAACCCGATACCACGGCCCCCCCCCGCGACAACAAGTGTCGGGTTTTAACGTTGCGGTTCGGAGCTTGTGGTGTCGAGTCCAGGTCTTTTACGCATTACCATCTTGTTGCAATTTCAGTTGAAGTGCAATAACAAAAATCGAGGGGGTTTTCTTTCATGCAAAATAGCTAATAAAATGTCAAAGGCAGGCAATAAAGTTGACAGGTGATAAGAGCAGCAGGCAGTCACAAAAGACTCAATCCTGGGAAACACTGCTTTGTCGCCGAGAGATGAGGAGATTGATCCCAATCTCCTGTCTGATGATCAAAGACAAGGCCACAGCGGACAGTGAGTGTGGCTGAAGATGGCCCGTTTTCCCCAAATGTTGAACTATTGCATCAAACAAACACATTGAATGTTAGACGAGGCCTGCGAGCCACATTTTTGTTGTTTTGCCTCGTAGCTCAGATTTAGGATGTGCTACGAGGGGGGGTAGGTGTAGGAGGCGGCGGCTATGAAAAACAGGTGAGCGGCTCTGGACGTGAACGCCGAAGAACAAAGAAGCCGGGAGAGCCGCATCCTGGTGCCACGCCCTCGGTGGGGGGGGGGGGGGCATCGCACCCTTTTTTTTTTTTTTGTTTAGCCGCTCGATACAGTCTGTGCCGCGTAATCCTGTTTTTGATCTTTCACGGCACGCAGAACGAGGGCCCCTAGTTCCCAGAATGCATCGCGGCTGGAGACGATGAAGACGATGAAGACGAGGGGAGGGTTGGAAAACTTTGAGTGAGCGAGGAATGGACGCCATCATCACTTACGGTGCCTTCGCCTGAATGAAACCTCTTTACACATCTTAGCAGGTGGAAAGGAATGAACAAAATGATTTCTGACACCTGAACCAGGAGGAATAAGTCGGATGACACTGAAAGCGCTCCCCTCTTCGTCAACCCTCCGAGGGGGCAGGGGGGGGGGGGGGGGGGGCGGATTAGGATGTTTCCCTCCTCATAATTTCACACAAAAATTGAGGGTTGGAATTGTCATGCCTGAGTTTGACAGATCAATTTAACAGCAGGCTTTTTTCCTGTTAGCTGTAATTCAATCCCACCCAGTCAAACAGCATCATCTACGGCATTTCATTTGAAGTGTCAGAGCATCCTGCGTTATCTTCTAGTGTCTGACACCTCCTCGATGCCAGCGCCAGCCCTGCCGGTTGCTAGGAGCCAGGTTTGGTACACGCCGAGTGATTCTCATAGTTATTACGGCGACACGTTAGCCAGCATGTGACCCCACTTTTAATGCACATGTTAATGCCTTAAAATTCAGAAGAATCAGCCACAGTAGTTAGTCAAAGTGTGTGAGGGTGATGTCACTATTTTTCTCTGTCGTAAGAGATATTTCCTAATTTGGGTACTGAACAGACACACACACACACACACACTCACAGCACCGACCTTCAACACACATGCAGAGAGGGAAACTATTGCTAAATAAGATGATGCAGTGGATTTGGGGCCTTGGAGAGCTCCTCCTATGTGCACCCTTCTCATTTTGATCTTCTCCCCCCCCCCCCCCCCGAATTGCACAACTGTGAAACTGGCGATTTATCTGTGTTAACCACATGGACCAAAGAAATAAGGATAGAGTGAATATGGCTGATGTCATTATCTACGGATTGCAGCAGCAAAGTGGTGGTTTGGAACCACAGCATTCAGTTTGTAAAGAGGTCCTGGTTGGGGACGTATGTTGTTATATCGAAAGGATGCCGTGAAGTGAGGGAGGAGGAAAAATAAACCTGTTCAGATGGTTAAAAAGCTAAATTTCCTCTTTGAAAGTCTTCTCATTCGATGCGGCATGGTGTGTTTGTTCAGGCCGCATTCAGACACCAACACAAGCATTCAGAAAATGGGACGGAGGGGTCAATTGCAAACTTTTCAGACCTCAATACACTTTCATGCTTGACTTGTTTGGGACAAAATAGTGAAGTTGAGTGCAGCCGTGACAATTATATTTAACCATTCAGTTATCAGGCATTTTATGAATGACATATTCTCATTCTATTCATGTGGAACCTATTTAAACTCTGTCCATTTGAAAGTGTAACACACATAATATGACTTATACATCCATGTGAAATAGAGGATTCAAAAAGTCATTCTGAAGCTGCTGTAGCGCTCTATCTTTTTAAATTGCGTGGTGACACGGTTAATAATATGAAAGTCTTGTAATAAAGAAAGAAATACAGCAGCTCCCCCTCCACTACCTCTTCCATCATGGTTTGTAGCTTGTGGGCCTGACAGACAGGACACACACGCAGCACCGCTTTCAGCAAAGGCTCAGGTATTCTCGAAGGGGGGGGGGGGGCACTTGTGGAGAGGGCAGGCTTAGTGCTCCTCCCCCAGAAAGTGTTGTTTGCCTCAATCACTTCAACTTCCCACATCCTGGTAAATTTTGGGGGAAATGTTGGAAATAATGACTTGGTTTATGTAAAGTAAACCCATAATGAACCAGGAGACAAATAAAAATGCAATGTAGCATAATGGGAATGCTTTCAAATTTGTATTCAGATCAAATTCTGCTGAATCAGCACACATGATTTATTCCACCATTATCTCTTTTTTCCGTTTGTTTTCTGGAAGTAACTGTTTGACATGTGCGTGGGATCTATTTCCATCAATGAAACACTCATTTATTTGACTTTAGTCTCTTCTTTAAAGGAGGAAAACTCAAACTAAGTTAAAATATTTCTGATCAAGCTTATATCTCTCCACAGAAATTGTTGGACCCGTGTTGGCTGATTCTTCTGCATTGCTTGTGTGACTTGAGCGGCCCGCTCAGGCCTGCTGCTGGTGTTCCTGCCAGACGAGCAGGGGGGTGCACCGGTAGCACCCCTCCCCCATTCGCTGCTGGTGGGGGGTGTTTGATGCGGTAATCTCTGTTAACAGATTGCACCGTGCCGTCTGTTGGCAACTGGGCAAAGAGTGTGCCATCCACGTCGCTCTGGTTTCAGTTTTTATTCCGAGCTGTATCGACCGATCCCGTTCGATCGGGATTATGACACATCATCACACCATGAACGTCTGGGCCAAATGTTATGGCAATCCATGTGGTAAATAGTTAATACCCTGCTGTGAGCACGGGTAAGACGTCTGGTGAGCTTGGTGTGATCCCATATCTGCTTTCATTACAGTCATTATGGTTTTGAGATGTTTTCTTTCAAAATTTCCAGTAATTGGGGCATCACTTTCCTCCCAAAGACACATCAAATCGGTCGTGCAGAGAGATAAATTGAGCAGTTGGGTCACGCCTTAGAAGCTTAACAGTTGCCTCTTTTTGTGCAGAACTATTTTGAAACCACATGAATGCCAACAAAAAACACAAATGCAACATATTGACACATTGCTGGCATGTTTAAACCAAAGAAGGAGTTTGTTTTGTTTAGCACATTTGCTGCAGGTCATGATGCATCGCTTTATTCTGCAATGGAATGGAAAGAATACTTTGTAAAACGTTCCAGCAGATAATGTCTGTAAGCATGATCTTACTGTCTGACTTTTTAACAGTAAAAGTGACACAACTGGATTCTAGATGTCTAGAATACTCCCGTTCTCCTGCACAGTGGAAAACAAAGCGCACCTAATGAAGTATGCTTTTTGCCGCACGTATTCAATGGTTGGTTCTTATCGCATTGCACCGTATACCTGCCCGGGTCACACAGGGTCTTGCAAAACATGTTTCCCATTATCTCAAGAGGGACGTGCAGTCAACATGCCCCTCCCGTCCCTGCATGCGGTTCTTTGCAAGCGGGCGAGCTACGCCTCCTCTAACCTGACCTAAAGTTCAACATCATGTCAACAACAGGGGGGGGGGGGGAGAAAAGAGCCGTGCCACGTCACATTGCCCAATATAAGGGGAAGCTGTGCATGACGTTGAGACAAGTTGGCTTTTCTGGACGAGACCTGTACATGTTTGAGCATTTAATCGGGGCAAACTCTGCTTCTAGCCCGGTAAATGCAAATTCCCCTTTTTAAACGAATCCTTTCAGTGGTACATTAGGATCTCCCCTGCAGCTGTTTTTCAGTCCTGAGTTTAGCATGACGTGTAAGCTCCTGCTGTTTTTGCACGTTTGCTCTTTTGTATCCACCCCTTATATCTAGCTGCATCTCCTCGAATCCTCTTCATAGTTCCCCGTGTTTGTTAGGCCATTTTACAGGAGATCTCCGTTTACACTTTCGCTTCTGCTCGCTGCCTCGCGGTTGGCGCGCCTGACAAAGGGGCGGCGGCTTAGCGACACGTCATATCAGCCGCCGCGCTCTGATTGGCTGCCGATTCTCACCCGACACAGCTGTGATTGTTTTCTGCGGAGAAAGCTCCGGTCCCCGGCTATGAGCTCGCATGCTGTGGAATGGAGCACTGTTCCCTCTGGTCTCTTCCGACGACGATGTGAACAAACCGCGTGATCACAGCCCTCGTTGCAACGAGCAGGAGAAACAAAGAGGGGGGACCTTCGGCCGGATCGTTTTGCCCAGGCGGAACCTAGAACCGGACCTGGAGACATCTGGTGATCAAGGTAAGGACCAGCCTTCTCTTCACTTGTGCTCATGCAACAGGATGCGGGGGGGGGGGGGGACCGTTTTCCTTTTTGATTTATTCAAACGTCGTATTGCTCTCTCCGCGTTGTCACAAATGTCCCCAAACTCTTCCCTCCAGCCTCCGAGTGCCAAATGCCAAGACTAGAGGAGCACTGCTGGAGCTGCTCCCGTGCGCCGAGGGTCGAAACGAAACACTCATCCGGAGCTAACTGGTTAGCATCAAAAGCCGAAGAAATGATGTGCATCATCACCTCGGTGCTCCGCAACGCCTACGGCTCTCTGCACGACGTCCGGACGGCCAACCTCATCCGCCGGGGTCTCGTCCTCTTCACCGTGGGCGCGTTCCTCGCCCTGGTGCTCAACTTGCTGCAGATCCAGAGGCACGTCACCCTGTTTCCAGAGGAGGTGATGACAACTTTGTTTTCGTCTGCCTGGTGGATCCCGCCGTGCTGCGGCACAGGGGCCGGTGAGTAAACCACGCGTCCTTTTTGCAGCAAGCAACAACAACAACAAAAAAAACCTTAATAAACGTTGTGAATAGTCGTGTAGAGCAGTTCCGTTTTAGCTTTTCAGTAGTTTTGCTGCTAAGTTTGGGACAAAGGAATGCTGAGAGGGTGTAGGGGTCACGGTGCAGTAGTTTATTCCATTATTGGACTGAGTAAAATGTGTTTTCTATATCAATGGTGGCTGTCACATGCAACACCTTTTTACCACGCTGTAAAAGGACATTCCAAACAGGATGTCATAAAACAATGAGTTTATTGTCGCTGCTATCAGCTACTGTCCGGTCATGTGCAGGTAAACCGCCATTCGGCTTTGTTATTGTGGACTAATAACTCAAGCCTTCTTCTCTAATGCTATACTAGTCTTAGCGGTTTTGTCTGGCAGCCAGTTATAAAAAAAGAAGAAGGGGGGAAAAAAAGCATGACTTGGAACAGATGGTTTTGCCGACCTCTGATTGCCGCAACAGCCGGATACGAGATCAGCTGCGCGCTGATTGGCTGGTGTCATAACGGGTGAGCTGAGGGGGCGGTGCTCTAGGTGCAGGAACCGGGAAGTGGGTGGAGAAGAGCTGAGCTGAGGGGGGGGGAGAGACAACATCCTTTACCGTTGGCCGCTCACGCCATGTGCTGCATACAGAACACAAACCAAAGTTAGTCTGAGTCATGTGATAATATTTGCTTTCATTTTACTCGATACGTTTGTTGAATGAACACATATTTTTCTATTTGCATCGATATGATTAATTAAAGATAGTAAATCCAATACCATGTTCTAGTTTCTAAACTGAGGATTTGCCAGTTGTCTATGTCCTATGAAATTAACTTAATTATCTCTTTTTGGAGTTGTGGTCGCTGCAAGCTAAAATAAATAACAATGTATTCACTGTCAAGTCCAAAACTGGAACTTAATTTGAGTTAAACCCAAGTAGTCCATCAAACGGCATTAAACATTCAACCAAAAAAGCTTCCTTCTTTTAAACGTAAGTCTAAGCAGGTATCTAAATAAGACTTTATTATGCAATTGCATGCTCAGCAATTCAAATAATCCCACTTTAGCACCCTGACTGAATTTGCCTGCTGGCGTTTCGCGTGCTTTCTGCTCCTCTCGTGTACATTTTGGTTTGTTCCCTCCCCGCAGCTGTGGTCGGCCTGCTGTACCCCTGCCTCGACAGCCATTTGGGAGAGCCGCACAAGTTCAAGCGGGAGTGGGCCAGCGTCATGCGGTGCATAGCGGTGTTCGTCGGCATCAACCACGCCAGTGTTGTATCCTTCCAAGCGCTCACCTTTTTTTTAGTAGATTCCTTATTAAAATCTCATTTGTATCCAAAGAAACCGGCTGCACTGGTTTCAACCACACCGGAGCGATGGCACTTCCGCATGTCATGCAAATATTTGAGTAAGAACTGTTTTCCTGTTTTGTTTTGTTTTTGTTTTTGTCCTTAACCGATCGGTGACACAGAAACTAGACTTTGACAACAACGTGCAGCTGTCCCTCACGCTGGCGGCCTTGTCCTTGGGCCTGTGGTGGACGTTCGACCGCTCCAGGAGCGGCTTTGGTTTGGGGATCACCACCGCCGTCCTGGCCACCGTCTTCACGCAGCTGCTCGTCTACAACGGCGTTTACCAGTAAGTGTGCTGGGGAACAGAAGCCGGGCCATGTTGTTCCACCCCCCCCCCCCCCCCCCCCCCCCCTCTTTCTTTTCTTTCTTCTTTTTGATGAAACGAAACCGATGCAGTCGCGAGTGCTCTGTCGTCACAAATAACTGGTTTCATATTACGCTCGCAGAAAATCCTATGTTGACTTCTGGGATGATTACAAAGCCCCACCCGGGTGTGAATTGGCTTTAGAATCTACCTGGAAGTACCACCCGATGTATCTGGTCTGTTAATAGGACCCCCCCCCCCCCCCCAATTCAATTCTGTGACATGAGATTCCACTTACACTGTTTTTTTTCTTCTGTGTTTCAGGTATACGTCTCCAGACTTCTTGTATGTACGCTCCTGGCTGCCGTGCATATTCTTCTCTGGCGGCGTTACCGTGGGAAACATCGGACGGCAACTTGCCATGGTAACGCCTGCAACTAAACATACTTTGCCATTTATTCTATAAACATATCCACTGACGGCGGGGAAAGCGCTTTCGACCCGTCACAATATCTCTTTGCGTTCATCGGCACGAGCTTTGAACGATCCGCCTTCATTGAACCATTAAACAATCATTAAACCGAACCGCAGCAGCTGATTTTGAAAATTGTCAAAGCGGCTTAAAGTTGAGCAGAGTGCATTTGGACGCCCCCCCCCCCTCCCCCTCACCTAACTCCCCTTTCTTCAATAATTATCCCATCAAGTGGGCTTTGATGTCTTCATTGAAGCCCGTGCCCAGACGCCTCACCTCATTCTGTAAAGTAAGCGTCCCGTCCCTCCCTCGGTGTGACTCGGGTGGAAGCGTGAAAGCAGATTAAGGGCCGCTGTTTTTCACAGTCGTGGTGCGACTCGGAGCCAGTCGCGACTCGGCTGACCAGAGGCTCATTTGCTGCTCGTTGTTTTTGTTTGCGATGGGGCCCGAGGAATGTTGGCACGAGTCCGTACTCGTGTTTTTTTTTGTTTTTTTTCTTTCTCCCTCGCTCCAGCGGGTCATTTAGGAACAGGATCAGGAGGAACATTTTTGTATCTCAAAGGTTTTTGTGGTCCGTGTTAAAGCCGGTTGTGGTGAAACCAGAATAAATGCTAGTTCTTGTGCTTTAAAGCGGACTAACGTTATCATTTTATTTCAAGTTGTATTCAGATTTTTGTGATGAGTAAAATACGCAATGAGAGAAGTAGTTTGCATCGCGTTGAGCCGGCACTTCTCTCTTCTGTTATTGTACAACAAAAGGAAAATGTAACCTCCCGAAAGGAGGAACTGAAAGAAACTTCATTTCATAAATCGGCAACCAGTGCATTTACCTCGAAGCTGCTCATTGCTAAAAGAGCCTTTCGGCATTGTTTCAGTTTGTTATTCAAGCTGCTGTTTGCGTTTACAGGAAAAAAACACTTAACGTGCAATGTATGTCTTTAAATGAGTTACCTGAGGCTTCCCTGTCATCAGAACCATAAAGTCGTTTTATGGGCGGGCCCCTGTCACTACGAGGATCATAAATCCACTCCCGTTCTTCCATAAACACTTTTCAGCCTCTAACCATACAAATATGGGAGCAACATTTCAATTCCAGGCGCTCTTATATCGCTGGGGAACTTTTGATCGATTGTGTTGTTGACGCCGAGATTCTTCTTCTCTTCCCCCCCCTCCCCAGGGTGGCGTAGAGAAACCCCACATGGACTGAACGGCGGAAACGCAGAAGGACGGCGGACGTGAAGCTGGACAAGTTGCGCGACGTTAACGGGAGGAAGAGACTCTTTGTTTTTCGTCCTTTGTTGTCATGACAAAGTGGGGGTCAGAGAAGAAGCCCCTGGTCTAACGTGCCATGTCCCCCCCCCCCCCCCCCCCCCACCTCCTCGTGGCCAAACGGGCTCACCCCCCCCCCCCCCCCCCGCCTCTGTTCTACTCCATTAGCATTCAAGCTTCCCTCACACTTCACAAGAGGACAGTGTTTGCCTTTCTCTTCTCTTTTGTTTTGTTTGTTGTTGTTTTGAAGTGAACTGGTTTTATTTTAATGCTGGAAGTGCGTCTCTTTCTGCAGTTTCAAGAAGCGGAAGCATTTAGCTTTGGTGTGGACGGGCTTTGGTCTGTTTGTAGCCTGAATATATTCTGATCTTAAAAGGGAAACGTTGTACGAAAAAATGTCTCCTCTCTCAGGGTGAAACGCCCCCCCTCCCCCCCCCCCCCCCCCAGTCAAACCAAATTAAGTATTATTACGTAGTTTTTGAATGACCCCCCGAACCAAATGTACTGTATTGACTGATACCGGACAATAGTTAATATTGGAGAGCCGTGGCTGCAGAAGCGAGGTGCACGTTTACCACAGTCCGGACGTCCTCGTCTGAGCTGAACCTTCAGAGCGACTGAAGCCCATGCGAGAGGACGGCTGACGGACACGTTCCCTTCGTCCCTTGTCCCAACAGTGCCAATTAGTTTGTGCCGGGCCACGTTCACAGCTCTCTGCCAGCACAAGATCACGTGTTATTGTCTTTGGGGGGGGAGAGGAGAGGGGGGGAAGCCACTCGGAGACCTTCGGTACGACGTTTTTGTCCATTTTCAGACACACAGGCGGAGGATTGTTAAGTGAGACGTCAGCGCGTTACTCACATGTTGTTTTTCTTTTGTGGGCAGAGCGGAGAATGTACCCGAGTAAACTAGAACTAAAAAAAAAAAAAAAAAACCCCGTTGGGACCAGCTGTTCAATGTCTGTGATCGTGGGCATCATTTCCCACTCTAGATTAAAAGTATTGGGAACCTACACCAGTGGAAACGAGAGGGCAGGACATTCATTGTCAAGATTTGCAATCTGTGATTGCCTGTGTATTTAGAATGTAGTGCTTTTGTCACTATACTTTTTTTTTTTTTTCTTGTTTTATTTTTTGTACAAACATGACATTATGGCTAATGTTTAATCGCTTTCCTATGTGATCAGAAAGGTATTATTACCATAATAGACCTACAGTATGTTACTCAGCGTTTGGGGGGTCTAGAGGATTCAGTGCAATCGAGTATACATTAGACGATTATTATTCGTTATTTATTATTTTTTCTGACGATTGCAAAAGAGAACTCTGCTTGTCAAGTGTATGCAGTGATTTAAAATAAAAAAGCAATAACGTGTTTCTTTTCCGGAGCAAGGGTTGTGTCAGAGGTTACGTGCCACACGGAGGCCACACCGATGACTCACCAGAGAGACAAAACAAAACCGATATTGTGTCAAACCGTCTCACTTTGTAGAAGCAAACTCAATTTATTTTTGTACGTAGCAGATTCAGGTTGCGTTGGCTTACATCCAGGTGTGTTTCACTGAAGAGGAACCTTTCTCTCTTGTTGTTGTTGTTGAAGCACCTTTTTGTTTCCGTGTGTCTCATATTTCTGCCATGTATCATTTTTGCTACCATTGATTTTAGTGAAAAATAAACACCTGTTAAGGATTTCTGCATGTAGTCATTACTCGACCATTTAAGGACATGAATACCTGAATCACGTGTAAGGTACTGACATATTGACACCATCTGGTAACCCCACCCCTATGGTGAAATGAACCTGACACAGCTGAGCCCCCTTCTAACTTCAGTACTACCCCACCAACCTAATTACACAAGTCTGATTTGGGTTTTTTGGGGGTTTTCCCCTATCTCAAATGCACCGGCGCTTTCTCTGAGGGGGGGGGGGGGGGTGGTGGTGGTGGCGTTCGTTGTGTCTGCCGTCACGGCCAAGTTGAATGAATGGAAGAGGACGCTCTTTTGGGGCTCTGTCGGACAGAGGGGCTCTGTCGGTCTCCAGAGGCATTATCATTTCTTCTGCAGGAGGGGAGAGGAGGAGGAAGGGGGGGGGGGGGGGGGGTGCGTTGGGCATCTTTTTTCGCCCCACCCCTTGAAACCACCCCCACCCCTATGTGTGTGTGTGTGTCACTGGGATCATGGTGAACCCCCCCCCCCTCTGAACATGCCTTTCTGGAGGGCAGACTTCTATTTATACCTAGCGGGGGACTGACAGTTAACCTTTTGCTCTGGGGGGGAAATTTCTGGGAGTGGGGCCAATATCTGCGGGCTGTTTCTGAATGAACCCCCTCGTTCTCTCTATACATCTATGTATCTGTCCTCCATCTATCTATCTATTTATCTATCTCCCCTTCTCTTGACAGGCCAACGATCCGGCGCCACACGCCGCCTCTCCCCTCGCCTTCCTCTTTCAGCCTCCTCCTCTTCCCAGGCAGAATAATTGGCCGGGCTTCAACTTCCTTTCATTTCCAGCCACAGCAAACTGAAAGACTCCATTAGAGTGCCCCCTTATTGCCAAAAGATCCCCCCCCCCTCTCTCTCTCTCTCTCTTCCGCCTACTCTCTCCGGCCCGGCCCGGGCCCTCCTGAGCTCATCGATTGGAGCCGTCTATAGATTCTCCCGGTAGACCGTTCAATTTTGTCTCCTTGCAAAACACCTTTTTTTTGTGTTCTGATTATGCTATTTTAAATTTTAAAACGTTGCACCGACACCACCGCCGGTAAGCATGAAGACACGTATCCGCTCTTCGAGTACAACGAGGCACCAAGCCGAGGTCCACGACGGTTCTATGGGTGAGGCCCGGGGAGAGATTCCAACGTGCACCTCAGGAAAAGTGGGATGAACTCCATTTGAAGAAATGGTGCAGCAATTCAAAAACCATTGGTCTTGAAATTCCCACGTGGCCGTGATGAAGGGATGGAAAGGGCTGATATAGATTGTGGGGCTTTTGCTTCTGGAGAGAAATCGGGCCGGTCAGTCAAGGAACAAGTGGAGGATGGTGTCTCCTGCTGGACTCATTTGACTTTATTCCTTTTGGACTTTGATGTGGCAACATCAACAACACAAAAAGCTTCTACCCTCAGACCCCACCCCCCCCATTTGCACCTCAGTGTTGTACAGTTTATGTGCACATGTTTGTTTGTATGCAGGGAACAAAGTAGAGTCCCTGCACGCATAAGCAGATAGACATTCTGATTCTGACATAAGTGCATAAATCATTGATGTATAAAAAGATCCGATCACAACAAAACAAATGTTTTAATGCCCGACACACAGGTGGGCAAATGTACTTTTTCTTCTATTTCCATTCTTTGTATAAACATATCAATTATGATAAATGCAAAAACCTGTATTCCAACCATAAAGAAAATGAAGTCATCTCATTGGATGTCAAGGCTCACAGGTATGTGAAAAGAGAAACAGACAAGGACAAATGAGAAATCTATAACAGACAGACTACATACATGGTATATTAAGTAGAGCAGACTGCATTGTCTTATCAAGGTTACTCAGTCGACTACTTCAAACCTTCTTTGTTGTCGCACTCAGACGTTTTTTTGAGACTTCGGGGGATGCAGGTGGCTCAACGTCCCCTTTGCAGGTGTCGCATGCACACAGGTGGCCCGAGGAGGACTGGGGGAGATGTTCTGGAGAAGTAAATCGTGCGTTACAAGGTGGACTGATCTCCACTCAGTAGTGATGGCTTTTGTTACCACCAGATGACAGTATTTACCCTCTCAGCTTTGTCTGGACAGTGTTACCGTGACCTTTGTGGACCCCTAGTGGAGGCACAAGGAACACCGAATGTCTCACAGGGCCCTGATCTCACAATGACAGACATCTATTCATTGAGACTAGAGAACACAAACATACTGTGGAGTTAAAGAGTACACATGGATGCCGATTCAGTTGATACGGAAACAACACGCTTTATGTGTTTAAAAATGGGAAAGTAGGAGAGAAATGTAGACAACACATTTTAGGAAATATATACACATCTTTTTAAAAATACAGATCTCAAACCCAACTACTAGAATAGTCGTTCAGATTCAAAAAGATGATCTGTCAAACGGTGGAGGGAAGCTTATTCTTGGAATATTTATCTCACACTGCAGTGCAGGCAGTCACATGCATGATAGAAAAGGTCACCGAAATGGATTCAGAGAAAAATCATTGCTCGCACTTATTTCTCTGCCAAAAGGTCTTGAGTGCCATTAATGTCCTGCTCCCTGTGATATATAATCAAAGGTTGTGTGTGGTGTGTGTGTGTGTGTGTGTGTGTGTGGGGGGGGTTGGTTTAGGTCCACTGAACCTTCATTACGCCGTGAGCCGGGTCCGCTCCCGTCCTCTGTCCTCTGCCCCCTCGCTCATTGCCTCTCCCAGTGCCGGCCAGGAATAATGAATTACAGTGGATGCCATGGAGGGGAGGAGAGGGAGGGGGGGGGGGGGGGGGGGGCTGAGTGAGGGGCTCAGAAGTGGACTCCATTTTAGCTCAAATTACCTCTCAGTTCCCATTGAAAGGAACGTCTCGGGCTGCTCTCTGCCTCACGTATTCCTGTCCCAGGGAGTAATTATCTGCTAAAACCTTTTCTCAATTCTCAAAAAAAAATTGTCCCCATTCATTCAGTGATTTGGCGCTGAAACAAAGATGTAAAAAAAGAAAACATGGAGGTAAGAAGGCAGGGAAGCGTGCACAGATGCAGTACATCGTCTTTACAGTGTAAACAACATCGTTTTAATCAGTTCAGTCGGCATGCTTAGCCTCGTGTGCCTCTCATGTAGATTCCTCTACTTCCTCTGCGGGACACAATAATAAAATGAAAAACCTCAGGTGATGCATAAACAAATCCGTCCCGGTGTGAATTAAGCACATCGAGTACATCTTGGTGTTAATAATGACTAAATGACTAAAAGGTGATGGAGTAAATCCAGCTGAGGATTTTCATTGTATGATCATATTCTGAGATGCTGACAAAAAAAAAAAAAACAGTGTATCTGTAAAAATGAAAATGTGAAAACATGATCTGTCAAACTGGTTTTAAGATTAGCTCGGCGTGGGCCTGCCTTGAATGGTGAAAAAGAAGTCCATTATACATCAAATTATAAAATATAAAGTGAAAAAAATGAAAAGACATTTTCTGTGAAGGAGTAAACAAACACATGTGAGCAATGTGTCACCCACATGAATACTGTCATAGAATGCAGATCCCATTTGCATAACCCGAATCATGCTTTCAGGCCTGTTTAGAATGCACTAAAGGTCGATGTTTGTCATGTTTTAATTAGTCTCCATTAGTAGGCGTAGGAGACATTTCTGGGGGAAGCAACAGGCACGCAAGCCCATTCATCGCGCCGCTGAGAGACGCACAAAGTTGGCAGGCTAAATCCAACTGGGAAAGTTATTGCTCCTAAAATGGCCTTTGACAGCCCGGCCCTTGATAAGTGACAAATTCACAACATATCCGCGGCTGGGGGGTAAAAACAACTCAGGTGCACGCGGGGTGAAAGGGACTCATGTCGCACATGGCGCTTTCAGGGCAGTCCGGCACTATTTTGGCAGTTAAGCGGCGCAGAGCGCGATGCCACACAGGGAGAAGGGGTCGAAACCCCCGCTTCTGACTGACCTTCTTCCACTATAATTAAAGTTGCAAGCTGGACACTGACACATAACACGAATTGTTTCTCCTATTTGGAAAACCGAAATAAACGAGAGAGAGAACAACAACAAAAAAGTTTTAGTTGCACGTGGTTTCGGAATGGAATGGCCTTTATAACCGTATGTGACGTAATCACATTGCGTGTTCTTTGACATTTGTGAAGTCCGGATGATCATAAAACCAAAAACAGCTTTAATAAATCCACTTAGTTTGGAGACAAACGGTATTTGCAGAATTCCCCTTCAGGAGAGTGTGGCTGCACCTGGATATTTATTTGGGAATATCTTTAATTCATTAATAAAAGGATTTAACCCCCCTCTCGTCTCGGTGGCCTGTCCGCATGCTTGGACCCACACTCTGTTTGTCCTGCAGCAAGTGCTTCCCACCTGTGTCTCCCTCACTTGTTCTCCCCAATGCTCTTAAACGCAAGCAGGAGCGCGGGACAGGTGCACGAGGCATTTTTGGCGATGTTAAACTCGAGAAGCATCCCGGGGCTCGCACCTCCACACCGGGACCAACGACTTTTAGGGGGGGGGCCCACCGGGCTGCGTGAGTGAGAGGAGTCGGGGAAGACGCAGATGCACGTTTTTTACGTTGCGTTTCTGTCTTTCTTTCCTCGTTCAGATCTATTTTGCGGCACATGTCCATGTCCATAGATGCCCACCTCCTCCCCCCCTCCCCCCCACGGCTCCCCCATGTTGCATGGCAGCCTATTCTTTCTTTATGTCGGAGAATGTAAACCCGCTTGACCTCATGAGGTCGTGCGTGCACGGAAATAGCCACCACGTGTAGTTCATTCTTTGCTGTCACAAGTAAGACGTGAAAAGTCGCGCGGACCAGCTGGGGGGGGGGGGGGGGGGGGGGGCGCGCAGGCAGCAGTGTGCGGGCCTAAAACTAACCCGGACTACCTGATGCATGCTCACACCGCCTTCGGGAGGGAAGTCGGAGGGCCAAACTCACGACTCACATGCGGGGGGGGGGGGGGGGGGGTCTATTCAGGGTTTGTGGATTTGATAGTGAAACTTTAAAACTAGTAAAGTTTTTAACCTCGATCGCATACTGCCATTTTGAACATTTACTTGCGTTATTTTACAGTAGTTAATCAATTGGCGCTAGTTCGTGATATATAATTGAATAACTATGATTTCGGGTGAAATTAATTGGAAAGAAAATTACGTCTAAATTGTTGGTATCCGATTATTGTTTTAGGTTTATTATTTCTAACTTGTATTTCCCTTCGGTTTCATTTTGTAGTTAGGGAAAAGAGCCCTGAAGTTTAAAAAAATAAATTTTTTATATTTTTAAATAAAACATTCAGAAACTGAACAAAGAGTTTTACCTATGATTAACGTCGCCTCACAATACACATCAATCAATAACAAATGAAAACCCGATATTTCCCACTGGGGCAAGACCAATATTAAATGTTTTAAACGTGCAGCCGTAAGTTTCCTTCCCCTCTGCATCCAACATTACCAGATTCATTGCTTCATTGTTTGTATCTTATGAGCAATGGACACGTTTTGATGTACAACGATACGAGGGCTGCTGCATTATTTTTAAGACACGTTTTCTCCTTTTAGAAAGGGCAAAAAACGTGGTTGCCAACCCGGCGAACGTTTTCATCATATTAGTGATGCGTTCAGGAGTTTGCTGATGGGAGCTCAGCTGCATTCAATTAGCCTTCATCCAATTTAGCCGAGGCCTTAATTGCGCTCGGGGTGGTGCGGTTGTTTGTGCTAAGCTCCGTTTGAGACTTCAGTGGAGAAATACGAGCCGCTCCTCAAGAACAATCCCAATTCAAATGAGACTTATCTACGCCAGACCGATCAGAAGGATTAAGAGTTATTAAAACCTATAAAGGGCTGAAACCACAAGATTCAACAGCCCCAAAGTCCGCTGCTCGGCGACTGCAGAGGATTTATCTGCAAACACTTTCAACACAACGGGAAAACAAATGATTTAGACATCATCTACGCGCGCTGCGGTGTGATGGATAACTAGTGGAGTACAGGCGATGCACCAGCAGAACCCGAAAGGCATTGCTTTGAAACACACCTGGCAAAAGGTTACCAAAAATGCAAAAAGCGAAACTGAATTTTACATTGTTGGCTTTTAGAAGAATGACAAGAAGTCCACTGAAATAGCTCAGAATTTCAGCAAAATGGGACCAAAATAATTAAGGGTGTGGTAACAGGCAGAGGTTTGTGTGAATCCGCTGCCAAACTATCCACAGCTTGACAAGTGGTAGAAATAAAACAATGCGATTAATTAATTGCATTTTAATCCAAATTAACTCCCCCCCCCAAAATAAATGTATTGTGTAATCTGCCCATATTCAATACACCACCCCTCCTGGAAAACAATGCAGTAACATCTGCTCGGCTAATCTGTCTAAATCTTTTTTTTAAAACACTTTTTATTCTATTTCTTATGTTTTGTAACACTACATTAATTGTCTCTGAAAAACTGATTGACTTTCTGCAGTGTAGACACAATTAGGCCCGCTTCTAATCTTCTCTAATTCGGCTGCCATGCTCTGGGCTGACCCGCGATGAAAAACAGGGGGCAGCGAGCTTCCAGGCCCACAAAAGCACAACAAAAAAAATCATATGGGATCATCAAATAGGGGGGGACTTGCTTTCAGGGTCTGAAAGGCACAGGAAGCCGGAGGATTTGGTGCGACCCCTGCATGGTGACAGAGCTGATATCGAGACCCCCATTCATCTGGAGGGGAGGGATGGTGGACGGAGGGAGGGAGGGAGGGGGTAGAGAGGGGGTAGAGAGGGGGCTCAGGGTGTATCTGCAGAGGTCCCACCACCACCACCACCCTCTGATCTGTGTGAGCTGGCACACATCACGGCGTCCATTCACAAATCCTCCTTCTGCGCGTCACCTTTTGTAGTACTCCGCATAGTGCTGAGCGCTGCTGACGTGTACGACAATCCTACCAAGGAAAATACAGAGGAAAAAAAAAAAGGTTGTAGAAAACTCAAGGACAGGGCACATGCGCACAATGCATGCGATGTATTATAGCAGGGTGTGTGTGTGTGTGTGTGAGGAGGAGGGTGGAGAGCGTGAAGAGCCATAAGTGAATATGAACCCAGTTGCTGGATTTACAGAAACCAAATCACAACCAAATATTAACCCTTCCGTGAAACAAACAAACTAAAAATGTCACTTATTTTGTAGAACCTGACAGATGTGAGATGCACGATGATCCATATGTATCCTGCCCCTTTGAACAAGACCAGAATACATTCATCCCAAAACTGCATTGAAACCTGGGATTTAACCATTAAGCAACAAATAGTGACCACAACACACCACGTAATGAGATAACCAAATAATGGAATATGATCCATTAGTGATCGGACTGCGGCTTTCTGGACGTCAGTCAGCGCAAACGAAAGCTATGGAGCAAATGATTTCAATTAACGCTTGCGGGATACGAACCACGTGCGTCCGTGTTCAAGGAGAGCGGACCAATGCGTCGCTTGTTGCACAGAAATGTTTTGAAATTAGTGCCCCCCCCCCCCCCCCCCTATTTTTTCTTTCTTTCTCCTGATCATCTCTTTCTATCTACACGGATTTTATCAAAAATGTGGCAACAAATCAGCTCCCGCGTGCGGCCGAGGCCCGATGAGCGCAGCCTCGTTTTAGCGTCAGTATCACAGGTTTTAACTATAGCGGGCTAAATCAAAATGTTCGAGGATTAACCATCCCAAAAGCTTGATTTTTAAATTCGCAATTTAAGAAGCAAACTCATGGCTGAATATGAAGAAAACATAAGGCTTCTAAAAAACTACAACAAACATAGCTTCATAGCTTCGTATTCCTGAGTATGAATTCACTTGGAAAGAAGAATGTAACAAATAAATAACCACGCCATAAACAATTGGATGCCACGGACACACTGTACCACAATGACTCGTCATTCACATATACAAGTAAGCAGAAGGTCTGACTCCTCTGTCAGACTACAAGAAACCCCCAGCAAGTGAAGCAAAGCAACAATGGGGACTGACTTTTCAGCTAAAGCAGGACGCATCTCATCCCTCTTTCTTTTTTTCCTCTTCTTTTTTTAACCACCACAGTCCAAAAACAAGCCAGTCAGAACTGAACGGACAATAGTGAATAGTGGGATTATGTCCTTGCACGATACACTGCAAACGGATACCCATATAGTCTATAGTTCGGAGTATTAAAAGCTTGTTTTGCTGCTGGAACACAGCAGTCGAGAGAGAAAGAGAGACAGAGAGAGACAGAGAGAGAGAGAGAGAGAGAGAGACAGAGGACTTCAGCAGACTGGCGTTCCACCTCTTTGCAGCACATCTCTTTCCCTTGTCTAAAGACAAATCCCTATTCCCAATTAAAAAGCACGTCTAGAAATGTAAACAAGTTAAATGGGCGCCGTTATGTCACCTTCTATAACGGGGGAGGGGGAGAGGGATCTAAGCTTGTTTGTCGTGTCAAAACGTGCACCTGTTTTTTTTTTTGGTAAAGCGCGCTCCGGCTCATGTATTATCATTTCAGAGGCTGAAATGGTGTCATTTCCTCCAGACGGCCCTGTTTCGCCGGGAGGTTAGAGGCCAAGCCGAGGCGGTAGCGGCCTGTCTGTGCCTCCATTGTCTGCTGCTTATTTAGCGCTCAGCATTAATCTGCGCTTCCCCTCACAAGTGAGAAACAATCGCAGCATGAGAGTGGCCTGTCTAATTACATCTTTCACTCCCAACTTTTTCCTTTTCAGCAGCCGGAGAGAGAGAGAGAGAGAGAGAGAGGGAGGGAGAGAGAGGGAGAGAGAGAGAGCTCCCGTTGCCATCAGAGATATAGCACAGGGCAGATTTGATATTTCTCTAAATGATGTGGAAGAAACGTACGATTCAAAGACCCTTTGATGTGGCGTTTTGACTGAGTGTGTGCACGCGGGCTGTTCACGCAAACACATGTTGAGCCCCAGACAAATATTTGAATGTAAAAACACTACAATAACTTTGCAATATACACAAAGCTTGCACTGAGTTTAACAAGTGACAAAGTCAAGGATAGCAAGCCACCGCCAGGCTTAGACTCGGGTTTAAATTGCAGGGTGCCAGAAATACAAATTCAAACAAACAGTTTTGTGCAGCAGGTTATTGCTGCACGCCGTAACAAAAAGTACACGTTTTCTTTTACTGCAAACGAACCTAATAAATCAGAATATTCTATAACGTCTGACCACAAATAATAGTATGGCTCCAATGATCATTTTAGAAATTTGGCTCCAAGTTACATGAAACATCCAAAAAGCCATTGCAGACAATGCATGTTTTTTTTTTTTTTTTTAATAAGGAGGGCATGTCTGACTTTTTCACCTAAAATGTTCAAAGGCCGCTCACTCAGTCTCAGTTCGGCTGCTCCCGTCGGTCCTCCGCGAAAACCCGATCTCCTTTACGCGCAGCCTCGGTTCAAACGCCACCGGAGAACCGGCTGAGCCAAACGCCCGTAGCACCGCCGGCGTCCTGGGAGGAGAAAGCACAAACTCTGGGCTGCGGTCGGCAAAGTTACCCACAAGTTGTTTTGTCTTTGGCGCGACTCGGGTGTCCCGAGCGGCGCGCACAAAACAGTTTGTTTGCATCACTGATTTCTTTTAAAGGGATATAGACCCCGTTTCTTTGGGCGACAACGGCCGCACGAGAACATCAAAAAATACGCACGGTGGAAGAAAAAAAAAAAATACAAGTGTCTGCGCTTTTAAAATTGGACAAGGGGGAGAGGGGGAGATGGGGAGGGGGGGGGGGGATCTCACGTTTTAGGTGTTGGATGCATCTTGTGGACAATAGGCAAACTTCAAACATTCTGCAAATAAAAATGGCAAAAGCCCCCCCCCAACTGCATCATAACGTGTGTATGCTGTTGTAGGTTTAGAAAGAGATGTATATTAAATATTTAGAAAATGAAAAAATAAACAAGAAAATACCGCCCTTGGTTCCCAATGAGTGGATTCAGACAGGCAGCTATTGTTATCCGCGTTTCACCGTGGCCAGGACAACCTGACTTCAAACCCGAGTCCATTTGACCTTACAGGTGCCATAATAACCGCTAATGCAGAAATATTGTGAACATGATTACAGCCAATTAACACTCTTTCCAACGGTGTCTGGAGGTGTGTACGATTCACATATTTCAACACATGTTGCCTCAAAAGGTTTTCAGGTCACGGACCCCTAAATGGATCCACATTAGGCTAGTTCCCTCTTTACAATAGGGGTTTGTCTCATTTGCCTTCGAATGAGCACGTTCTTAGTTGCTATTGTTGTAGGGTTGAACTGTAATGAGCTGTGGGAATCGCGAAGTGTCGAGAAGGAAACGTGTATACATCTATATTAAACAGAACACGACCATAGTACAGAAATATACTATTTCTCGTTTTATTGGAAATCCCTCCCTGCCCTGCAAGCGAGGAACCGCGGGGGTCCCCTTTTTTTAATAAACACAAACATAGTGATGCACAACCGCCCCCCCCCCTAAAGAAATAAGTTACATGTTTATAACATAGATGAGTTATAGGGAGTATCTGGAAGCATGCGCAGGATTTAAATGAGGTTTTTCCAGGACTCTTCCCCTTTACCGAGGCGAGGATGGGCGTTTGTGGACTGCTCTGGAGTCTGCGTCACGTGGCTTGGTTTCTGCCCTCCCATTGGTCCAAGGCACGTGTCTGGGAGGACGGTGGGAAAACGTCACTCGGGGGGCTCGTATTGAAAATAAGAACAAAACTCCAGAGTGAGAGTATTAGAGCATCAGTTTAGGAGCCTCTTTATTTACCCTTAGTTTAGTTTAGGTGTAGGCATTGCTGAGCACACTCCAATCGGACAACACTTAATTGGATGGTGCGCAAATGTTTTGAGTCTGCGGTATCAGTTGTAACCCGAGATTGAGGGGAATATATGTCAAAAAAGTATGCTTTTCTCAGAGGGCACTATCGCAAGGCTTTGCATGGTGTCCAAGGCACCCACTAGCATTTGAGTTTTTTTTGTTTACATTTATTGCAGCGTGCCGTTTTTTTTTTTTTTAAATATATTTTTCTTCTATATAGTTCTTTGCGATTTTTTTTTTATTGCAGCGGAGCGAGCGCACGAGCAACAAAGGGGTTAAAAGAGAGCAAAGCGGGGGAAGTGAATCAGTATGGAGGAAAATGATCGCGGCAACAGAGACGTGGTGGAGCGGCAGGAGTCGGCGGATGAATCCAACAGAGCCATCCTCCCCCTCCTACAGGCGCCGGGGAACCCGCAGATCCCTCACCGGGTCACCAATTTCTTCATCGACAACATCCTGCGGCCGGATTTCGGACGCAAAAAGGACGGGGACGCGAACCGCGACGTGAGCAGCCTGGCACCGCGGGAGAGCCCCGGCAGCCCCGACGCGCCCCAGACCGAGCCGGCGGGGAACACGGTGCCGGCGGAGGGCACCTCCACCCCGCACACGGTGACCGTGAGCAAGAAGCCCGCTATAGCCGCCGAGGAGCCCCTGGATCCCCGCGGGGAGAGAGGAGACCAGTGCCTAAGCTCAGACTCGGACAGTTCCCAAGCCAGCTCGAACCCACCCGCGTCCAAGTCCATGCTGTGGCCGGCCTGGGTCTACTGCACCAGATACTCGGACAGGCCTTCTTCAGGTTGGTGCCACCGTGCGTGCGCTTTTTTTGTTGTTGTTGTTGTTGCTCCGTCGTGATGTCGGTAACCTGAAATACCCCGTAACACTGACCCCGGATGCCTTTGACCGACTTTCTCCCGAGTAGAACAGCGAGGCGCGCGATGTATTTACTCAACAACAGCTACAACAACAACTAAAATACATTTTAGAATTTGAGGAAATATTAGTGAATGTTAAGATTAAAAATGTTAAAAAACTAATCCCGTTGGTAGAAAAAAAAAACGTGGGAAATATGTGACATAAACACGAGATGGAAACAAGGGTCCATTTCGCTGAGACGGGGCCTATTTTCAATGCAAAAGAAAAAAAATATATAGATTTGTTTTGAATGGTCCAATTTAATTGAATCTTTAGAATGTAAACCACTCACCAATATACACCTAAACACGAATAACCTTCACTTGTTTCGAGCTGCCATTCGGGCAGTCGTTTTGTACACTTCCTCGGGTTGTGAATGCGATAATAAAATGACTTCTACATCAACTAAACCTTTGCGCTGACAGCCTGAATAGTCTTCCAGAAAATCTGCAGTTCTGCAAAAAATAATAACCGGTGCTTTTAAAAGCCATTTCTCTCCTTTAGAAAAGCGTTATTGTGTTCGGGATGAATTAAATATGCGTCTGTTTTCACAATGGACGCTCCCACGGAGAATGGCTACGCGGGCTGTACTCGGTGGAGTTTCTAATGTGCATTTGCAAGAATAAACTCGCGCTACAGGCTGTCAGCCCTGGCGAAGTTACGTCAGTGCATTCGTGTTAGTGTGTATGAAGAGTGGAGTACAACTTGTTCTCATGCATTATGTAACGCTGTATGGCGTGGCGTGGGCGACTACTACGAGTTGTAGAGCTGCACAGTTTTTATATGGGCTGGAAAGAAAAGAAGCACACGCGCACACACACACACACACACAGGGCGCCGATTCATCCGTCTAAAAAGGTTCGGCCTGTGTTTATGTCGTTTCATTAATGTTTTCCACTCTGTTTGGAGGAGGGAACCAAACACTAAGCGCACAGCTCCGCCGAATAGGCCTCTATCCACATGGAAAATGAACGTGCGTCTGATGTGTGCAACTCAAATTCTTTTCACGTTTGCCCATTGAGGAGGGTTTTCTTTTTTTCAAGTGGTCCACGAAAACCCAAATGCAAAGCAGCTGCATTGAACTGAATCCTGTATTTTAGAACAGTAGCCGGGATGTGTCAGGGATGTTTTGGTCCCGTGCGTGTTGTCCTATTGGTTAATAATTCCCTGTGTGTGTGTGAGTGTGTGTGTGTGTGTAGGCTATACGTGAATGTGTGTAAGAGAGGGCGAGGAGTAGATCGGAGAGGGAGGGAGAGGAGGTTTAGCTTCTTGGTTTGTTTTCTTCTTTGAACAAGTCAATTATTATTTTTTTTTACAAATCAGTCCTCAATTTTGCCAAAAATGTGTCTCAAGGAATCAACCCGACTTGGTTTGTATACAAAATAGAACAACTCGACGGTCACCGACTGCAAATAGACGTCTTAAAGAGACATATGTCAACTTGTTTGTTGATTTGGGGGAGATTAAACTCAATGTAGATTCGTACAACCTAGACTAAATGGACACACGCGTTTCATATGAATGCACAGGCTACACCCTGGATGTAAAGCAGTGAGTAGTCACGTGGGTTGATTCATTTAATGAGAAAACACAATTCCCATTTGGTCATTTCTGAAGTTTCTTTTAAAACGTCATTTGCCTGATCATCCCTTCTCCTGTTTATTCCTTTGCCCCATAATAAGGACCATGTTTTGGTACTGACAAACCCAACGTCTGTTTGTGACCCCTCCTCACCCCCCTCTCTACCCCCCCCCCGCAGGGCCAAGATCTCGCAAACCAAAGAAGAAAACGACCAGCAAAGAGGACAAGCGACCACGCACGGCCTTCACCGCAGAGCAGCTGCAGAGACTAAAAACGGAGTTCCAGACGAACCGGTATCTGACGGAGCAGAGGCGGCAGAACCTGGCGCAGGAGCTGGGCCTCAACGAGTCCCAGATCAAGATCTGGTTCCAGAACAAGAGGGCGAAAATCAAGAAGTCCACCGGCGCCAAGAACTCTCTGGCCTTGCACCTGATGGCGCAGGGACTTTACAATCACGCCACCGTCTCGTCGCAGGACGCCAAATCCGACAGCGACTGAGAAGTCACAGACGAACAAGAACCTACAGTAATCCTGTGATAGATTTGGGTTTTTTTTGTTGGCTTTTTTTTTTTTTATAGACGCAACCCACAGGAATATTTAAAGATACCCCAGGAGATACACAACATACAACAGACTTCTATCAATATCAGTGCTGACCCACTAGAGGAAATACGATAAAAAAAAAGAAATAAATAAAAAACAGGTCATTGGACTACTGAAGTCCCCACATGAATATTTAATGACACCATAGGTCTCTATAGTTCCCTATAGTAATATTAAAGCGGATTTTCGTTATATGGGAGGTTTTGTCAAGCCTACAATGCAATAATTCCATCGAATAAAAGGGCCAGCGTAGAGTATACCAGCATAAATTGTTTGAAAAAAAAAAGATATTTCTGCAATATCACGTCTATAAAAGATGTTGTATAAAAGATATGTTTTCATTGTTTGTCGTCGCCCCCCCCCCCCACAGGAAGGTACTACTTCCACACATCATTTTTCTATAGGCCCACTATCCATGATTGTCATCGTTTCACACTGAGCTAGCTGGCTCCTGACGTTTCGATCCGCCAGCGAAGTGAACAAACTGAAGTCCAAAGAATATTTTTCTGCTGCATCCAGGCTACTGTGAATTTAAATAAATGCTAACACGAGTTTTATTTCCACGCTTGTTGGTTTCCTTGGTTGTGTTTTAATGTAGAAACGGAAAGGAAGGTGGGTTTTTTTTTTTTTTAGAGGCAGTTAAAGAGCTAATTGGGCAGACAATGCATTTTGATACGTTTTTTTAAAAAGGGATAAAAAAAAGAAAAAGAAAATCAACAAAAAAATAATAATCACAGGAACAGTTTATTATCACATGTGACCGAGCGATTTTTTTCTAACACGCCACTTAACTAAAATGCTAAAGTTACGCCTTGCTTATGTGTGGTCGTCTTCTAGCCTTTAAACAAATAGTATGTGCGTACCCCATTCGTTATACCAATGCATCAGTGCAGCCATTATAGTTTTTAGCAATATACACCTTTTTCTTTTTTTGGTAGCTAACTTTTGAGGCTGTAATGCTGCCTTCAAAGTCCCAGAACTCTGTAGCATAAACACAATGACGACAACCACTCAGAGTACAGACTATAAAAGCAGGTTATTGGGTGTTCTTGTTAAATCTTTCTCTATGAAACAGTTTTATCACATATCCATCTATCATGAAAGGCAAATTCGTCAGTGACTGTATTACAAATGTTGGAAATCTCTTATCGTTGTTGAAAGGACTTCATATGTGTATTTATATAGATTATATTGAGAAAAAAAAAATCTATCCAATGACCAGTGTTGCTTTAGAGTAGATATCTGAGGTGTTTACACTGCTTGTTTATCTTGCAATAACTTTTTTGTTTCCTTTTTTTTTGTGAATGAAAATAGTTTATGGGGCCTTTGCATGAAAGCTGCAGTTTGTTGTACTTGGGCAAATAACTGTGTTTATAAACTTTGGTCTTTGTCAACGGAAGTATGATGGAGCTGAGTTTTAGACCGTATCCATACCAAATTGTGGACTTTTTGCCTTTCCAAGTGTTTTTGTTGTGTATCTGCAAAAAGTGTGTGTGAATTAAAATCCACCAAACAGAAACACACTTTGCCTTAAAGTTCAAGTGTGAACTTTGTATGAAACAGAACCGTGCCGAATCAGAGAAGCAGTATTACTTCAAATGCAGACTATTCAAGTTTAATGCCTTCATGGAAACATGGTACGACATTATGAATTTACTCATCAGCGTATATCTATCTATATATGAACATGTTTAAATAAAAATACAACACAGAGTTGTAGAATACAATGCTATTTTTTATTTTATGTTGGAAGTATTCTTTGGTATAAATGTACATAATTTGTATCATGTATTAATTGCGTAATTAACTGCCTCCTGAAAACTGCAAAAGAAGAGTAAATAAACCTTGATTATTATACAACAAACACGTCTCTTGCACCTCTGTGTGAACAAAATAGTTCATATATTTCCACTGAAAAGCAGAAACAATACAACAGAGGCCATGTCTGAAGTAATACGCGTGACCCTCCATCAATGCAGAGCTTCTGAAGGCATCACAATCACGCATTCTAAAATAGTTCAGGAAAGTGAAAAATACATAAATGTTGCCAAATATTCCCAAACGTATAATCACGGCCATGACAATCCTTTCCACGCACAAACACCCACTCCTTCTATGGGCGGTTCTGCGACACATTCACGGAGGATCAAATTCACGGCTATTCAGATTAAAACATTTGCCAAAGCGTCCAAACCGTATGCGAGGAGTGGGGGGGGGAGGGGGGGGGCTTGAGCAATTCCCCCGGCATGTTTCCTCAACAATGCCTTATCTGCATTTCCACACTTGCACCGCTAGTCTCCAAAACGGCGTGTCTGAGGGCCGCGGGGACGAGCGTCAGAGCGGAGAGGGCCGCTCCCGGCAATGACGTCACGACGGTCAGTCTTCCCCTCTGAAAGGAGCCGGAGCTTCTACCACAAGGCAGAGGGGAATTTGGGGAGAAAAAAAAGGAGGAGGAGGGGGGGGGGGGGATGAAGGTCAAAGCCTGTCATGGCTGCAGGTGGCACAGCCTCCCCCCCCCCTCTCTCTCCCTCCCCCTCCCACCCTTCACTAACTCATTCTCCACACAGAGCCTACTCACTCACTAAGTCCCTCCCGCATACACCCACGACCTCTTTATTTTTTTATTTCTTATTTCTTGTCCTCGCTTGGCACGCACGCATCCCAAATTCTCTTCGATTATTTGCATCCCCCCTCCCCTCCACTCCCCTCCCCTCACATGAACACGTCCCACCGGGGTTTTGTTTTTGTTTTGGTCCTTCATTCAGCTCATCAATAGGAAAACCTTCATCAACATCTTCCCTGGCAGAGAAGCTCCCAGGAGTTCAAGTCGGGACACACGAACCCCACAGGAGGAATGATCAGTGATCTGGGTAGATGACATCTTTCATGAAGCTGCAACCCCCCCCCCCGACCCCCCCAAAAAAAGTCTGAAACCAAAATGATTTTCTTGAGTATTGCTGACAATTTCCGTGAGCAGAGAATACATCAGGAAAGTATCAATGTCTCCCTCCGAACACAAAGGGGCCCCATCCTGCTATGACCTCTCCTGCCATCCTCCCCCTCCCCTACTGTGTCATTTACCCAGTTTCTAAATGCTTCCTACGGCCAGAGTGGAATCTGCTCAGAGGTGCCCGGGCTTTGTGGCGGAAACATAATTAAAGTGGTGAAAGATGTAAAAAGGTGAAGAATGGGGATGACATCAGGCCAATTTCACACTTGGCACTCGAATGGCTCGGTCCAAGCCAGGACTCTTGCCTCGCAACACAGATCAAAGCCCACTGTCACCGCACCAGCGCAGGACAAAAAAAAAAAAAAAAAAAAAGGCAAAAGAACACCTAACTGCTAATCCCCAGGACGAATATATTTTAATCTTGTTAGAATACAAGTTAATGCCGTGGCTCAGTGACTGAACTTTCTGGCAAGAACGAGAGGTGGACAGAATGTGTTTTACCTTCCCTTACCCCGAGGTGCCTCCGTCTGTGCCCCCCCCCCCCCCCCCCACGGGAAAAAATAAATAAAGCAGCCAGAGTCTGAACTAGCTTCCCCCTCTTTTTTTGGGGGGCAAACTCGGGGCACGTCGTGGAGCCACACAACCGCAGAGCCGCTGCGAGCCGACGGAGGAGCGACGGTTTTCATTAAGAACAGCGATGAAGAAGAAAAAGGAATAAAAGGGGGAGGGGGGGACTCAACCCCAGTGGCTTGTGTCAGCGACCCCGTCTGAATCCCCACCAGGGCACCTAACGCGCAAAAAGAGGAAATGAGTATATTGTGGACTGGTTGGTGTGTGTGTGTGTCCCCCCCCTCCTCCGCTCTCGCATTGAGCCCTCCCTTTCTCAGAAGCACCTTGGTAACCCTTGATCTGTCATGTATGGAGGGCCCGGGCACTGGGGCCTGCAGAAGTTGACTAGGCGGACAATAGCAAGCGGATGCTTTCTGGAAAAGTCACACCCAGGCGACTCTCATTTCACACACCGCGTTTGAGCGACCCTTGTGAAGAAATGAGAGACTTTGTTCACTCCACAAAATTCGTAGGGGGGACAAAAAAAAAAAGAAGAAAAAAACAAAAAACAAATCCCCATGTGCTTTTTCTTTATCCCCATGTAGCCACCATATCTGGGTTGCTGAGTGGATGTTTTTTTGTGCTCAAGCGGCTGAAATAAAACGTAAAAAAGATTTAATTTAATTTCACTTGGGTGTTTGTAACGTAGTTTGCGAGCTGCTGTTTTACACCAGAAAATCCACAACCGTAGGATGGAACATTACAGGTGGAACAGAAACGGATGGCATTAAAAAAAAAAAATCGGCTTGTAGGAAGAGTTAGACTTGGTCTTTTATGCAGACTGCATTTAATAGATGTCGTGCAAAAAGCACTTGTGGACCAACGGTCAGGATCCATTAGATGTTCCTCACCAAAACAACATGGGATTAATAAAAGCCCAAAACACTTCAACAGTTTGAGGTCATTTAAGGTACACACGTATATGTAAAAAGCTGCATCTGTAGATCGCTTTCATTACCGATTATTTTCTTGTTTACATTCATCCGTAGTTACATTCAGTCTATAAAATGGAAAAAGTAAAAACGGCAACAATGATTTACCAGCTTGGTTTCATTTTCAAATCGCTTTTTTGGTCCAACCAGCAATGAAAAATCCCCAAATATTACATTTACGTTGACATCAAACAGAAGAAAGCATTGGTTGATGTATGACTTTAATGGATATATTATCAGAATTGTTTCAGGTCAATTTTCTTTTCATAGACTAATATATAAATCAACACAACAAAAATGAATAAATTACAATACCAATAGTGGGAATGGAGTTAGAACGCATCACACTTCACATCATGAAGAAGTAATGCATCAATAAAACCTCAACATTCAGATTGGAAGAAACGTTTACTAATCCGTGATTAGCCATTCCTTCCAACGAGCAATGCAGATTACGTTTGCCTAATCACACAATACACTCTTAGGTTAGATCCCCTTCAAGCATTGTGATGCCTCCAGGTGCAGTTGGTCATGTTTAATGAATGATGTATTATGGAAATATCCAAAAAAGGTTAAATTCTCAAGTAAACTTTGTACCAACGTCAACTTTCCTGCTCCCTGATACTCTGAAAGTGTTCAGTCCAAATAGGAGCCACATTCGAGTTGAAAATGAGAATACAACAAATCCTTCAAACCAGCTTTACACACATCTGAATCCAAAGAATGACACAGGAGTAACATCTTATTTGAAGTCTCAAAGTGGCAACGGGTGTTTAGCACCGTATCAGTAAACAATGTTGAATCTACCAAAATCACTACCGGGTTCCTGCTTGAAGTTCTAAAAAAAAAAAAAAAAAAAAACCCTCTGTGCTCAGGAGATAACAAACGCATGTGCAAAGATATAAAAAGGTGCAGCTGCACTGTGAGATTCTGCATTACAATTTCATAAGACCAGGGAGCTCATGCAATAAGAACCACATCTCTTGGACATAAATAAGTTGCTTCTTTTTCTATATACCAAATTAAGATGTACAATGTACAGTCATGCCATTTCTGGCCTTTGTTTCAGAGTTTGTGTTGCTTCCTGACACAGCGAGACAGGGTCAAGGATACATCTGACTCACCTCAGGCCCCCTTGCTCTCCCGGGGATTGGCCTGTCACTCACTTTGTGGTTACGCATCATAACTGACAGAGGCACAAAGTGAGAGCTCGATGCTGCATCAACAGCAGCAACATCATCACCAAAACCCATCCTTAGCATGACATCTTCCTCCTAGTCCACCACCAGCCCTCAGCACTGTGTAGGAAAGGGTGAGGAAAAAAAAAAAAAAAGACACATATTCACACAAAGAGCCAGTAATAAAGTGTCATTCTGTGTGAGTGGGAAGACCTATAAATAGGAGGATTTGGACATTTACCTTAAAATTCTCACTGCAGTTCAGATGTGGCACAGCCTGCAATAGAGTTGTTAAGAAGTGGCAGCCAGACCTGCAAAGAGAGATGATTGGGTGTAATACTTCATTTCAGACGGTTTATTGAGACTGGATGCACACATCGGCGCGCCGTGATCCCTCCTAAATGGGTTCCTGGCTCGGCGAAAAAAGGGCGTTGGGTTGGTGTAGCGTACAGCCTTTAATTGGAATTAAGTAGATGACATAATAAGCACATGCATTGGGGCGGGTTTTTAACCCGAGAGCGAAGGCCTTTCGATGATCACCGCGCAAAATAAATACATCTCAGAACCACTTCGGAATGCAAATGATGCCGTTGGCCATTGTGCCGACAGCCCAAACGGAGACAGGAGGCCGTGTGCAGAGTGCGATTGCGTAGCTCCTGTTAGGACCGCGGATGCTGCGGAGCATCCTGTGATAATCAGAACGGAACAGAACTGCAGCCCACCAAAGACCTGCGTGATGAGTTCCACATGTTTGTAGCACTTCTCATTACGCTCATTACGTTTTTTTTCTATTGGGCTGTATTTACACTGAATGGTAACCATGGTTTCGCCAATTTTGTTTCAATGGATTTAATTTATTTCTGACATTCGGCCATTTTAAAAAAGAGGGATATACACCGGGGTTTAGTTCTATACTAAACAAAAATTTGGGGCTGGAATTGAGCTCCATCACAAGTTTGGATAAAGCGGTGACCAAAAAAAAAAAAGGTTAACCGTTCACTGATTTCCGCCCAATCTACCTGTCTAGACCTCTTCTGCTTCTACATTGTTCTCAGTCGGCCAAATACAACAGAAATAATCATCTCGGTTGGAGTTGGCATGCAAGGCGAGCGGCAGCTCAGTCAACCGAACCTTAGCTCACAGTAGTGGGCGTCTCTCTCTCCCCCCCCTCTGTCTCCCTCTCACTCATTCTGCTGCACGCTGCCATTTTAACTGTTCCTGAGTGGCAAGCGAGAGGGCGGGGTTGGGTAGTGGCGGCCATCATGGCGGAATCGCTACACCCACTCCTGAAGGAACGGCCTCAACTTCAAAGCCAAGCCGCACGTTGGGTTGCGTTTGTGGTTTAGGAACAAAAACCAGGGACTCCCGGGTGCAGAAGAGCGAGCTGATAAATACAGATACAAGGCATTTTTATTAGAGACTACTCATGTTAATGAAGTTATTCTGACAATTTGAAAACCATTGGGAGGAAATTTCATCCAAAGTATTAATTCAAATCCTGATCTGTTACGTCTCAATTGCTATATTTAAATATATAATATCAATCGTAGGCCAGTACAGTACATAGTACACATTATTACAGAGTTATGTCTACGGCTTGATTTGATGCACTTCATTTGGGCTTAAAAATTCTGAAAATACTTTTAATTAAATAATGCATACATGATTTATGTTTATAAGCAAACACAAATTTCCATCTATTCAAATATGAAAATTACAATTTTATAAAAAGGTAAATCTCAATAGAAAAATCCAAAAATTACTGCATGTGTGCCAAAGATAGAAAATTGCCCTGGTTCAACCAGGCGAAAACGTGAAAATGAGTTTTACGCATCATTGTTCAAAAATATACATGTAAATGTAAGAATATTGTTTGCTTTACCTCCAGCTGCCTGTCGAGTATATTGTAGAACACGAAAAACCAAATAAAATCAGAGATTACTTACTGCGGATGAGAAATAAAATGTCCAAAAATGTATCTAAATGAATAAACCAACATGAACCACAAACCGCAAGACTTTCGTTGTGTTAGAATGTCAAAACAAAAAAAGAAAGAAATCAGTCGTCCTTCCAAAAGTGTCATCGGGATCAGTTCAACTAAAGCAAACAAACATTTCTCATGAAAGTAAGATGTTGTTTCAGAGTTGAAAGGTGAAGGAAACCTCCAGCTATGTTTTCCTCTATTTTACACAAATAACTGGACCTGTGACCAGCTGAACACGTCACACAAATAAAAAAATAAATAAAAAAAAAGGAAGTCTCGCCAACACAATTCCTGCTTGTGGTCCCTCAAAGTAGACTGTATTATGTGGGTCACACCCTTACCCCCACCTCATTTCCCCACCCCCAACCCCTTAAAATTAAAAAAAGAAGTAAAAAAAAAAAAAGTCTTCCTTGGATGACCATGGTGGCTTCTAACCAACTATATTTGAGGTCAAAGTTCATCATGTATCCTTGGCAACACCAGGGCAACAAGTAAGTGTCTAGTGTCTAGACAGGTCACGGTAACCCCCCCCCCCCACCCCCCTCCCCCCTTTGCCCAAACCGACCAACCACCCACCCCCTGGTTCTTTCCGGAAGGAGGTGTCAACAGCAGCCAAGTGCAGGGTAAACAGGGCGGAGGTGGGGGGTGGTGGCCTTTGGCCCCCATGAGGTCGGATCAGCACCTCCACCCTCCACTGATCAAAGATGAGGATCCTCCTCGCCGGGAGCCCGGTCAAAGGGGGGCAGGGTCGGGAGATGAACCCTGCGTTTCTGTAATCTAGATGTGTCCAGACCCGATTGTCTCCTTTCACGGCTCGAAATGGACCCTTCCGGTGCCGCTGATTACATTAGGGAGGACAGCCTCTTTTCACTGGGGCGCCCGGACAAAAGAGCCGCTTCCGTGCCCCTTCGCCATCTGGTCCCAAAATAACAGAAAAGACCCAGGAAAAAAAAAAAAAAAAAAAGAAGAAGAAGAAGAAGAGAGAAAAAAAAAAAGCCAACACAAGGCCCTAAATGAAAAGGCCTGTTTGAATAGATGGGACGGCCGGACACACAAGCAAACATACAGTAAAGCCGCACACGTCCACGCACCGGTTGGGAAACAATCTGAATAAGCAAATAACACAGGAGCACCGGCGCTCTGACGAGCAGGTCTGCAAATCATGGACGGGTTTAAGCAGGAAATGTGCCACGCATACATCATTATCACCGCGAACCATCGATGCCCACAGGCTCTTTGTCGGTTTAATCTGGTATGTGTTAAACCGCCGTGGATAGATCTGTGATGGATGTGAAAAGAAGAAGAAAAGAAAAAAATGCAGTACAGTCGATAGAAAGAGAGTTAATAATTAAATGACTTGGTTCATTAGTCAAAACAAAACAACAACAAAAAAAAAAAACGCCAATGGATGTGTCTTCACTTTGACTTGAGTGGATCAGCGTCCTGGCTGCACAGGTCGGTCACATTAGGCTGATTGCCAATTAGCTGCGTTGGCAAACTGGTACACGGCCGTCACTTATTGGCTACGTTACCTCGTTGCCCGGTCCACTTTCTCAGTGATTTTCGCACAAGGCGTCGTGACTTTTGACTGTTCCTTTCACACATATTCAAATATTTGCACCCCCCCCCCCTCCTCCACCCCCCTTCTCCAACCAATGCAGCTGCTGTTTGGGCACAGATGATTGGGTCTAATTGCAGCTCATGTTGCCTGGAAATGGAGAAAAAAAAAAAAAACTCACAAATCCAAATGCCAATTACTGGACTTCCATTAAAGTTGAATAACTGGCATTCCACATAATACATCTGTGGCATCTGAAGGCGGACATGGTTTGCAACTGTGATGAAGTTTCAGAGTTCTGATTATTTTCATGCGTTTAATGCCGTTTCGTCTCCATTTAGAATTTGTGTCATTACTAATGGATTTTTGAAACAGTGTCCTTCAGGTCCTCAGTCACCTGCACATCTTTGCCGTCAAAGTTGTGGTACATCAACGTAATCATCTAGGTTTCTGAAAACCTGACATGCCATGAAACTAACAACTTGGTAATTAGAATGGTTACCCAACTAATTTAAAATAAAAGCTTGAAAAAGTTCCAATCTGCAGTCCGAAAGCCTTGATTTCGTTCCTTTGAAGATTACGCGTGACTGCGGGTTGTAATAATGCCGACCTGTTCCCCTCCAGCCGCCTCTTTGAAGGGTTTACATGACGAACATGCAGGTGGTTTCAGGTAAGCCACGCGGCGTTCCTGTCACTGAACGTAGAACTTGGAGCTTCTGGAGCTCTGTGCAGCTCACGCCGACTGTGCGCTCTGCTATGCATGGCTCGTCCTGCTCTCACGATCCGCAAGGAAATTCGGTAAATAAACTACCTCATTAGTGCCGAAGGTGATGCTGCCCTTGATCGTGAATGGTTTTGTCAGGAGAAAAGTAGACGTGCAGTGCTGGGATGTTAGATTGAGCAGCCTGCCCATCCGGGACCAGCTTTGCTATGAATACTCACACATTACACACGTTATGTACACACACACACACACCATACGATGCTTACAGCTGCAAATCACACAGACAATGTGGCTCAGGTCGAAATATTAAACTTAAAAAGATTTTGAGGATCGTTTTTTTGTTCATCGGTCCACCAATAATGATCGGAAAACATTTTACTGCCATCCACTGTGTGTAATAATCAGCTATGGCACTAAAGTTTGAAATAAATGTAATCCACATGTATATTATTGCCAGCACAAATGGGTGTTTTAATATATCATGAGTTGTAAGAACCTTACTGGTGGAACTAAGACACGGATCATCCAAGGTGAAACCCCTAAATACTATTTTTCCTCTTAGGAGCATAAATTAGAAAGCAATTATGTAAAGCTGATTTTAAGTGCTGAGATTTAATGAAACATTAATATCTTTGTAAGTATCTCAGGTCGGACAGAGCATATTTCTATGTAGAGCACTCTGTGAAATGTTTACATTCAAATTCTTATCAAAGTACATCCCAACTCTTAACTTTTCCTCCACCTACTTTTCTCTCTACATTCTTCATTAAAAAAATAAAAAAATCAAACATCAAGGCCCAAAAACCTTCTGCAGTGTGTTTAAAATCGCTATGTAAACTACACCAAATGAAAGTAAAATGCATTAAAACAATAAAAATAATTAAATGCAACTGTAGTAAAATACCCCAAAAGGACCAATGTCCCAGAGACCTAAACAGCCAAATATCAGATAAGGCGATTCTCAAAAGTGAGCTGAATGCCAGTCTACTGCTGTGATTCGTGACAGCCATATTCTGAGAGGAGTGGAAATTATTGTAGACTTCAAGGTCTTAAAATATCTACTTCACACATGTCATCAAGCTCTTCTCATCCCTGCGGAGATGCAGAAACACCCTGCGAGTATTTTACATATGATTTCTTCATCGGTGTCATTTCTGGGAGACCAGTTTGTAGGAGAACATTATTGAGAGAATAAACAGAGGAACAGGGGGGGGAGGGGGGTGCTGTGATCTGCCTTGTGTAGTTGGAATAAAGCTTTTCATTACCCCTTTTTAAAAGAAAAAACACAAAAAAAAAACAGACAAGTTCCAAACTTCAGAGATGAGGCACACACCTCTACCTTCATGCCGAAGCCCTCCATCATAGAAATAGGCTCACATTGGCTCACTTGTTTGGCTCGGACACTCACTTGTCGGCCATATTGGCAATTACTCGCAACGACACACTTGGACCCAACGGCACCGAAAGAGAAACCTCTCAAACACGGCGAGGCCGACTGTGGGGGGCGAGACTGGGGCGAGATTACAATTCGCTGGTAATTTATGTGACGGTAAAATATTAAATTTAAATGTGTGGCGGTCAGTTGAACAACGGGCAGAGAAGAAGAAGAAGGTTCTCACGCACGGACGGAACCGGACAACTCCTCACACGGCATCAGCATGCGCTTTCCCTGCTAAAGCTTCGGTTCCCAAAAGATTTTATTGAAATATAAATGTTACAAATTAAAAGAAAAGCAGAGCTCCTCCAGCAGCAGGTCAACCCACAACACTTGACACACACACACACACACACACACACACACACAGACAGAGTCCAGCGAAGCAGATGAACCACCACGTGACTGGAACCAAACTTTTGACTCTCCTCAACTTTCCTCCAGGCTCAGGAGAGCCGTCTCTCCCTCCTCCACCACGGCTGAATCCTGCTTCCAGCGAGCCCTCCATCCCGTACGCCGCCCACTTCTAATCTTTTGTTTACGGGTAAATAAAATCTAAATAACAAAAAGGCGCGATGGGAGTCTACACTGCGTGTGTGTGTGTGTGTGTGTGTGTGCGCGTCTGCTGGGGGTTGCGTATAACTGGCAGACACCAGCTCGGTTTCACGACTGCGGGACCAGTGAAGTGAGTGTGACATATAGAGGGCAGGTGGTGCCAGTCAAGTGAAGTACACAGGCGTAGTCCCAATCTGTAGTTTCTGAGCTCCATAATTGGTTATTTTTCCATCGCAAATCACCAAATTATGTCATCAGGCCTTACCGAGTACTCATTATTCACCGCAACAAACAAGCTGGAAGAAACGCGCAATCCTATGGAGACCTGGGAACCGCGTTCCAGGGAGGGACTCGAGCCGCCGTGTGAAACCAACAAGAACCAACGCGACACCTGGCATTTTCCAGCTGAAGTGGGCTGTTGCACGCCGCTGAGCACGGTGGAAAGACACAATGCTTTAATTGTGGAGGTTGTAAAAGGGCTGAAATTTTTTTTTAAATAAGATCACATATGGTTGGCCATATAATAAGTCTGTGAAACTTTTTTGAAAGCGTGAATTTTTGAAGAAAATGACATGTTTAGAGATCTTAAAAGGGAGCAAAGAATAAATAAATCAAAAAAGCAGATTGAGGATGTCACATTTGTGAATCGAGCCCATTCACAGCTGCTGTCTTCTCTGTTATGGTACAGTATTTCCTCATTGTCAGGGAACGTCCCACAGCGAGCAGCAGAATGGAAATGGTTCAAAACATCTTAGAAAATCAAATCAGGAAAAGAAACTAAATGAGCAGCTTCAAAGACGGGAGTGAAATGTGTTGGAAATTTGAATGGGAATTTATCCAAACAGATCAATTAATGTAGTCAGTCTACATTACAATTAATATATATACATGTTGCAGTTTTATTCATGTCTCCCTCATATTATACCTTAGAAAATGTTATTTTCATCCTTTTTTTCTTTTAAGGAATTTAAGTGCTGGAGGGGAACAATCTGTTCAGCAATCCTCTGCAGGGCTTCATGCATTCATTGGTTATTTTCATTGTGAGCGAATGAAAAAAAGACAAATGTTGAATGTACCATGGCGGGTTATCCCGTCCCTCAATGTGGTATTCATTATAGAACTGAGGCTTAAGACCAAGTTATTGTAACTTACAGATTCAATAGGTGGTTATTTTTTGTTGTTGTTGTTGTTTTTTTAAAGGTAAAAGTTTACACTGATGTCGCAACATAAGAAGAGTGTAATACATCAAAGTAAAGTGGACAACCACTTCTAAATGCACTTTGGAGACCACGCAGCGTCGGGCGCCGTCGTAAAAGGTGACATTGGGTGCCGACTTTAAAAGTCAGTGCAAACATTTTAAAGAGGGTAATTAGTTAACGGTTAAAGTGGGTAATCGCCTAGTGATGAAGATGAAAGGACTCCAAGCAAAACAAACTGGAAATGGGCTGGTACCATTCACATCACAGTGGGATTCCAGAGGTCATATGCTAAGTCCTGTTAAGAGCCTCAAAGGGCAAACCCTGAACATCGGCCACTTGTGTGTGAGTGTTTTAGACCCACCGGCAGATTTTAAGCACACAAACATTAAAAATATCAATTTCACATTTGGTTTAACGCTTTCACACTTTGTGTGTCACTGACACCCAGAGAGAAGGGCCGTGGAAGACAAAACACAGCTCCTGGATAAGGATCATGTTAATGCCCATCAATTAGGATCAAAAAGGGATTAACCGGCATGGTTGCAGCGGTAGGATGGCGGCCCATGCAAAGTCACTGAATACCAGGGGTCACACCCCCGACTTCATTAGGCCTGACCTCTCCGAGCCATTGTGTGGCAGAGAAAGAGACCCTGCGGTCTGCGTCCCCCCCCCCCCCCCCCCCCTTTACCCACCTGAGATGGCTTATAGGGAGTCAAATATGAGACACGCAGAAAAGCTGTTAGAGATCAGCGAAATATGAAATATTCACTTTCAAAGTCCAGAGAGACTTATTAGGTTACTGCAACTTGGAGCAGGTGGGTATTTACTTATCAACCCCCAACCGCCCGGCAAAGGAAATCACTTTTTTTTTTCCTCTCTCGCTCTCTCTCTTCACCTTGGAGAGGAGTGAGGTTTTCTAATTAGTCGCGGCGCAGCCTGCCCCTCGCTACCATGTACCTCGGGGTGGACGGACTCAAACTCTGATTGCTTTGCCGTCTTAATTCACCAAAAAGGTCAAATGGCAGAGAGGAAGGTGTGTCCAGGTGTGTTCGAATAAGCTCCAATTAGGGAAAAATGCAAGCACGCCCTCAAGTCTCTCACATCTCCACCTTGGAAGGAAGCCCTCAGTAGAGCTTTCTAGACTTGGGACGTTTTAATACTGTGGCATGTTAAGAGTAGTTTGACAGTTTTAAGAAATATAAATTTACCAGCACGAGACCCTCTTACAAATATAATATTCAAGCAAAATGATGAGTCACTACTTACTCCTTAACAGGGTTGTTGCATCATTGGAGGTCGATGCAATGGAGGGAACTTTATAGTTTTACTAAACATTTCAGTACCGAGACTCAAATTCTGGTCAGAACGGTCCTGATATTCTACAACTGCACGCAACGGAGTCACGGTTAATCACGTAGAAAGTAAACTAATTCATGCAAATGTAATCAGAAGAATCTCTGCACTGGTGCGTTTGTTTTCTACATTCTTAAATATTGGCACCAGGCTGGCGACGCTGTATATATATGCAACTAGAAAAAGGATTCTGTTGAGAATGAAGTGCAGACAGCCTTTTGGATGATTTCACTATTAACAGGGACACAGCTGACGTAGTGAAAAACACAACCGTAAAGCATTGAGCATGCGTTGCGTTGCGTTTCTGCGACGGCGACGGGAAGACGTTAGACTACGCCCACTCGCCTGCAAAGCCTCCATCCCGGCGGTACGGCTCAGAGGAAGTTAGGTTAAAAGAAGTTCATCTCCGGCCAAAAGCTTCTTCCCAAAGTGTTGCGTGGCCTGTTCGGGCTGCTGTTGAGTTTAAGCCGGCATGGCGCCTTGCACCGCAGTCAAGCGGCGCTCACTCAGGCCTGCAGCCGCCTTTGTGCCGTCTGCGAGGGCTCCTATAGACGAGCACACTCCATTTCAAAAGTCAGCGGTGGATTGGCAGTCAAATTAACGGGAGGCATTGGCCGAGCCGCCTACGCCACGCCGCTGAGCGGGAACGGACACGCGGCCCTCTTAAGGCACGCCCGGCTATTTACTTACCTTTTCAGGAAGCTCAAAAATAAGCGTTTTAACAAATTGACACAGACGCGATGGTCACTGAGCCGTTTTTTCCTTCTTCTAATGAGGATCTGGTGTTCGCGTGACGTTGATATTGATATTGTGGCTGCAACTGAAACTCGAAACCTTGCGCTCAGCCGGTGAGCCCTGTGTGTTGTGGTCGTTTTAATGATAAACAAAAAGGTCTGCTTATCGCCGGGCAAAGATCCTCCTGTTGGCTGAAGATCAATCGCATGCTTCAGAAAGCTCGTAAAATCCACCACATAGACAAGTCTCGCCTGTTGTTATTTTAATGTTAGGGCATCGTGAATACAGCATTAAAGACTCAACGGCAGAAATATTCAATCTAGGCAAAAACAGAAACCATATTGCATACTAGCAAAAGCGTTGTGTGTCCACACAAGTAAAACTATTTAATATAATGGGGATATTAAACCCTTCGACGACAGAATAAATGGTTTACTTCGCGTCTGCAAACTGGCTTCCTGCAATATGGTGAAGTAAACTTGTTTTCAACCATCTACAAAAAGGACAACAGGTTTAAGAATGCAAGACGATAGGCACAAAAGCAGCAACGTACTCAACATTAAGCTACAGATGGTGGAACTGCGAACTCGTCGTAAACCCAAGGTGTCTTTTCTCTGTCCGTTTTCGTGGCCGCAGAGCAGAGCGCAGCTCAATATGTCACCGACAGCTACTGTTGTTACGCGGCATCCGAACACCGCGTGGCTTTCACACGAGGTCTTAGCAGTGAAACTGGGTGTTCAAGAGGGTAAAGGTCACCTAATCCGTTCACTGGTTAGCGGCTCTGCATCAAAATATACTGTACTTTTAAAATACATTTAGCAATGGGCGCATTTAAAGCATTTTCCACTTTATCATAAAGATGTATTTTGCCAATGTTGTAGTGATGCAAAGTTACAAACAAAAAATATACCATTATGTCGCTTGAAGTTGTTTTTTTTATTCCCAGTTATCGTAATGTACATAAAGATTAAATATTTTTTACATTTAATGTAGATCTGTATATAGTTAGCGTAATACAATAAAAATGGAATCACAAATCGCATGCATTATGTTATCGCAAAGATCAGGCAAAAACATTTTGTTTTTTTATCTCTTAAAACGGCCGACTTGCTTAAATCAAACGCCATTTTATTTATATTGTTCAAATTCTTTTTAATGGCAATTTTCTAAAAACTGCAAAATACAATTTTAGCTGCGGTTAATATTCAACTGGGTCAAATTACAACTCAAATCAGACGTATGAAAACATTATCTTTTTATTGCATTTGAAAATATATTTTTTATTCAAGTTGATCGCGGGTCTTATTCATTGCCTTATGTTTTAAATGAAACTTGGATTAATTTTGCAAAGGAATTATAAATAAAAAGCAGAAACTGCATCGCACACAACATTTTTAAAGCAAAAGATTTTGCGTTATGCAGTTTTATATTATATGGTGTATATTTGAGACTTTAATTTAATTACCGTATTGACGTTTTGTTTATGTCTTTAAACACTACGTATTAAGTCACATTACATATTTCATCTAAATGGAATAAAAATGAAAGAGGAAAGTTTTACGTTGAAATCAGAATATTGATCCAAATAAAATTGGAATCGCGCTGCCGTTGATAAAAAGAAAACATTTAAGTCACAAAACGCGACTCCAGTGGCAGTATTTTTCACGTGCTTGCTCTGTATTCTTTTAAAATGTTCGTTTCCTCCTGCGAAAACCAGAAGAACCAGAAGAACGCCGCGAGTTCAGAGTTCCCCTTTCCCCACCAGCTACATCATAGTTCACCTCTCCCGCAGTTGCCTAAACCTAAAATGGACGCCGCTGGCTTGCAGCTAGCAGCGGCGAGGACCGGCTACTGGGTCACAGCTGTGCAGTTGTGCTCTTTAGGAGGGGAAAGGGGGGGGCAAATGGATCCGTGTGTTGGCAGGCAGCCAGGAGTCGCCTTCAAAAATACAGTGAAGGCCTTGGCTCAAAACATGGCGGACCAATGTCAAAGAGGGGGGCCGGCGCCGTCACGCAGCAGCAGGAGAGGCTGCGGAGGTAAACAACCCCGGCGTTCTGCAGCAGGCAAAAAGGCTTTCATGAAAACGAGCTCAGATGGTCTACGTGCACAGAAATAACCTAGAGAAGTCTTTTCACTATAGCTCAGGTGGCATTAGAGCCCGGATGAAAGCCCGTTTTCTCCAGACACCCTCCGTGATGCGAGACCTCGTGACCGCGCGGTGGGAGGAGACGGCGAGCCAATGGGAAAGCCGGGATGAGGACTCGGAGGCAGTCTCTTGCATCAGCGTTTTTTTTTTTTTTTTTTTTTCTCCAGCTAAGCCTCGAGTGAAAGTTACGAGATCCATATCCATGATTATGTTATGAAGAGATCAGAAATCAGCGTTAATAAAATATGATCGCCGCTGACTAGTGAATGACAGCACTGGATTTGATTAACCATTTCTCATCATATCATGGAGGCTTGGCTTTGGGAGCCAGAGCTCAACCTCTTTAAATCCTGGTCTGTGCGGCCAACCGATATTTCCCTCAGGCGATCCCATTCTCTCGCTGCAGCACCTTAAAGCATTCCTGGAATAGCTTTTCTCAACTTTGAACGTGCCCCCGAAAGTGCTTTAATGAACAGGTCAACTTAGATCTTACCATTTGGGCGGAAACACTGCGGCGTTGGAAGACACGTGAAGGCGTGAGCGGCTGCAAGGAAACATGGAGTCTCCTGTGAAAACATGACAACAAAAAAAACAATGTCAAACAACTGTTGGGCTTAGACACACGTCACGGACGGGGTTAATAAAATGAGCATTAAATTAAAAAGCGTAACTCATTCATCCTACAATTGCAGTAAGAGACTTTAAAGGAAAAGAAATATTAATAAAACAAAAAGGTTGAGCTGTTGTTGATACATTAAGCCTAAATTAGATTTGTAATTAAGACAATAAAAATGATGATGGAAGTTGATTTAATCTGCAGGCAGGAGTGCAACAAATAACAGATTAACAAATTAACTCTAGGCATGTTTGAAATACTGATTTTGAGACTCATTTGTGTGTTTTGAAAACAATATTGATGGCCTTCCTGTCAAAACTAAATTCACAATCCGATGTTTTGTATTAAGCAAGAACAACAACATGAAGTTACAGCAAGAATAAATATATAATCCTGAGACTTTCTCACCTCTCGCATCGCAATGAGTCATTTTACATCAATCGGGTTTGGGACCCGGCCTGCAAAAGACAGCGCACTCTTTAGGTGTACTCTTCCTTGAAAACAAAATCAACAAGCGTTCTGAAACCAGTAAAAGGAATATGACAAGACGAGCCCGAAGGAGGTGTTCGACAGCGGACGGGAATGCACTAAGCAGGCGATAATGAAGAGATCCGTCCAGGCGGGTCACTGATATGGCAAACAGATAAACATCAAAGAGTCACTGAGGGAAAGTAACTCGTAATGTCACAGTGAGGCAAGGAGCCAGAGTTAATATCACACCTCGCAGAGTAAGTGGGCCGTGAACCTAAAAAAAAAAATGTTTTTAAAAACACTTCATTTCGTGACTTACCTAAAGCTGTAAACATGTGTTTGATAAAGTGACGCCGTGCTTCAACTAATGTTTGCGGTCCTTAAAAAAATGGACTTTCTGTGAGCAAATAAAAAGCATATTTGCATTTTGCATTTTCCCGATAATAATTATGACTTTAAAATACGTTTCACAGGCTATAATTATGGGAGTTAACAGAGTCCAAAGCAGCAAAGCCAGAGGTGATATTACGATAAACTTTCCTTTCTAACTTCAGAAAAATACAATATAGTAATAATTCAGTGACTGCCAATAACTAGTCAAATAAGAGAGAGTACGATATACTAAATATATACATATATTTGTAACTAACTTCATTATCACCCTTATGTATCGCATTACATGATACTTGTGTTGACGCTGTCGCCTTCAAAATGTTTATTTGCCACATAAATAAATGCTGTGATTGTGGGTAATAGATTTTTTTATTTATCGTTATTATCTTAGAGATATGTACCGTAGGTATGCGTAGTTGCAAGATTCCGGTGTCCAGCTAATATACAGAATACAACTGCTAAAACCAGAGGCCAGAGCGACCTTGAGGGACCCTGGAAGCCTTTGCCACCAATGGCCGATGAATGATGAATCACACAAAATGGCTACCAGGGTTCCCAATAAAAGACAGACACGCTGTGGTAGAGAAACAAGGGAGAAATAAAACCTCCATCACGTCAGGAATAACATAATAACATTTACAGTCACTCGGGATAGTTGAAAAGATGGAAACCGGGGGATCAAATAATCATCCAAATGTAAACCGAAAAAATACGTTCAAGTAATAAAAAGCTTCAAATCCCTCCACATTAACTGGATTGTGTGCCTCTCGTGAGCGGCTCTTTCATTAAAGTAGAACGTTTCCCCGTGTTATTTGGTTTCGTTTACATCGATTCATATACGTCATGGACTGCGACAACGCCACAGTGGCCATCTTAACCCCAAAAAACGTGAGCCACTGGGAGGAGGGCTCTCAGAGTCATATGACCGCGGTGGCTGCTGACAACTGCATGTGACGGAGCAAAAGCGTCTAGACGGGTGAGAGACAGCAGCAGCAGATCAAGGACGCATTTACTGTTGCACTGACTGTTGAAGCAAGTTAAATGCATGTCTGTGCCCCCTTTGCATTTCTGCACAACACAATATATATACGAAACCTCGGTGAGGAAAACGTCCAACGACTGTCCTCACCAGTGGGGACATGCATTGTTTTAATCGCATGCTGGGTAATATTTCAAAATGTATGAAACGTGCCCGGCTCAGCCACAGAGAATACACAAAAAGTGCAGAATTTTCTATTTAAAGTGACAACACAGCCAGGGTCAAAATGGCAATTCAGTATTTTTGTTCGTATGATACGCTGCAGACACATTTTAGTTCAAACTACGTCTCATTGTATTATAAAGCTACTTGTGGGAAGTTCATCGTTATACTGAAAGCATTTCATTCAAGAAATGTTGACAAAAACGTTGCACGTAATCAACGCAAAAGAATAAACCGCCATGGTCTATGCAATAATCAACCGACACCAGTTCAACCTTTCAAAGCCTGTCTGAACCTACAGTGCTCACAGAAACCGACCTTTCTGACCCCAGCAGACTGCCTTCTGGGTGATGCACTCCTCCTGAACTCCAGGGCTGACGACTGGCCTCCTGCAGGGCATCGACAAGAGCCAGAAAAGAGGGGAAACATTTCATGAGGGGATCCATATTTCCTCACAACAGAGTCACGCAGATTAGTTTGGGATTAGTTACGTGCACCTGTGCTTTAGGTACGTGTTGTCCGACGCATTTCACGTCACGCATTAGGGAGCTGTGGCTGAAAGTGTTTTTTAAAAATAATCATTTTAAAATAAAATAAAAATAATTAAAAAGTACTCAGGAGACCGGTGCGTCCCGCCCTCCCTCCTCCCTCCTCCCTCCTCCTGCCGGCTGAGTAACAGGTATAGCGCACGTGGGGTTAATCAACAACCTGACGTCAGCAAAGGTGCGTCACCTGCGCATCCTCCTGGCCCGGTGCGAATGAGGTCAAGTCTTCCAAAACAAAACAAGCTTTTGCCAAGATTCAAAAAGAGGCACCTCACACGCTTTGTGCCGACGGCAAAGATGAACCCGAGCGTGTGTGTCCCGCAGCACCAAAGACTGTAGATAATGCGGGACAAGTGTCATTTATATTTTAAGCTAGCAAACCGAAATTATCAACTAAAACCCCACGGACACGCGTTGGCGGATAAACGGGGACGTTTGACGCCGCTGCGTCGAGTGCTTCTCAAGACAACTCGCACTGCTTCACCTACCTGTCCACGAGGAGCTGTCTGCTGGGAGGCTGCAGAAGAATAAACTTTCACTGTCTTTATCTGTAAAAAAATGTATTTTGGGGCTCAGCCCGGCGGCTCGTGGGCGAACTCGTTCGAGGAGGCGAGCGGATAAAAAAAAAAATCCCATTTTCCAGCAGGCGGGTTCCTCGTGAATTTGCAAACAGATGTGAAACTCCATCTCCAATTTTTATCAAATTCAGACAGACTCCAGACAGTCTCCCAGCGGGTACGTGCCTTGTCGTCTTGCGCGTGCACGTCGAATGGCGCGGGAAGCGGCGAGAACGGATCCTGGAGTGACAGCGCGGGGGGGCCAATGGCGAAGAGGAGTCGGGTCCAGTGTCCAATCACAGTGGCTGATATGTATAGGCCCCGCCCTCCTGCTCCTCGCCAGTCTGTTGACACTGCACTGAATAAAACAACAGAGTTAAGCAGTTCATTGCATTGAGATGTGGGTCACTGACTGCAGCCTATACACAAATAGCAGATGCATGGTGTTATTGATTTTAAAGACATATTATTACCCTGGATGTGTTCATTAATCAAATCATTAATTGTAAATCGCATAGCCTAAATGCAATTAACACAAATATTCATAATCTGTCTTTTCATATTCTTATACATGCACCATTTTACGTTGCATATCAAAGAATATTAATATGATCTCAGCTTGTAAAGTAACCACACATATTTATATTGGGTTTAACTCCCCAGACCCACCAGTTATAGTTGTGTATTGATATACAGTATATGCAGCAGCCATTGTGTCAATGTATGTGGCACATGACTACACGCAGCGGTGTGAAATTAAAACACTGGACCTGGCATTTATGCTAGGTAATGGAAAGGTAGACAGGTGGATGGATGGATGATAGATAAAGAAGAGATTGATTGCTCAATAGATACATTGCTAGATAGAAGATACATAGTTTGAAAAATATGAGATTCCAACCCTGGTCCTCTATGGGTCATTGAAACAGACTACACCTCTGCCAATATGAAATCTTCCTGTCAAAGTATATAAAGCTAAAGGTTATGGTCATGTTACACATTCATTTAAGCTCTCATTAGAAAAACGGCCCCAACTACATGATAATGAGGATGATGATGATGATGATGATAGATAGATAGATAGATAGATAGATAGATAGATAGATAGATAGATAGATAGATAGATAGATAGATAGACAATACACAATGAATCAAAAAATGAAGTGATTCAATCTTTCATTAAAAAATAATCTATTGCAAAACTACATGACCCACAGCTCAGCACCACTTTCTCAGGACAGATGCTGACCCTCATGAATTGACAGCAAAAAGCTTATTGTTAAACACAAAACAACTTCCAACTTGCCATTTGAATTAAATGTAAAGGCGTACAGACAAGTTTGTTGTAAAGAACTTCTGTCCTACGGATGGAAAATAACAAGTCTTGTCTCCTTCGGCTTTGCACCCTTTAATTTGCTTTGTTATGGAAAACCGCTGGATTTGGATAGGGCACAGAATCATTGAGGTCACCATAATGGAGTGTGACAGCTCCTCTTTTCACAACTATTTGGAACTAAAATCAAAATTCCTGGGAAAGTGAATCCAGGGAGCATGAATATCTGATACAGTTTTGGGAACAGCTGTTCAGAGTGGATATTTAATGGAGTTTGGAATACATATTGATATGCATTGCACTTGCATCAGCTCAAGGAGAAAAACTGTTGTTTTAACTAACTTGTACGGGATAGATATTGTCCCGTTGCCTTGAATATGCACATAAGTAATGAGAAAGATGGGGATCTACTCTGGAGAAATTGCATTTCTACTTTAAAAAAAAAAGGAAAAATAGTTGCCACCTCAACATCTTTTCTGTACAATCCCCACAGTGCTTTAACATTCACACACTGTCCTTCACTAGGAAAACCCCCTTTACGCTTTCTCGAATTAAAAATCTCATGGCTGATCCCCTCCATCGCCCTGGCTTTCAGATATTGACCTTGCGGTGCTACAAAATAGCTTCTTCCTCACTGCGGGACCCCATAATGAGCCAATACAATGAGGCTACAGTTCACTGCTCACCTCTCTTTGGTGTCTCTCGGGGCCTTTGTTGACGTTTGTCAGCCCGGGAGGAATTTGGGGGTTAGAATTCTGCTGTAGTCTGGCTGAAGACCCCGACAACAACAGACGCAGACTTAAGCACAAAAGCAGTAAAAAACTTAGTCAGCGATTTACATTTTTTAAGAGAGAAAAAAAATAAGCCCCGACCTTGCAGGGATAGACATCTAAGGAAGGACTTGAATTGTGAATGAAACTGCCAAATTTACTCAGAATGGTTGTGGTATCCACACAAAATGTACAAACCAAGTTCCCCCTACAGACCGCTCTAAACTAACTAAATAATTACCAGACTGATGTACTGTAAAGAAAAATCATTACTTGAAAACGGTGTTGCTACATTGGGAAACTATGGAGAACTCCAGTTGTCTTCTGCCACTAAATGGAAAACCTGCCTTCAGGGGAAACAGCATGAAGCACAAGGCCGTAACGAGTTATGCGACTTTCACACCTACCTGAAGATTTGTTTGAGTCTTAGTTGGGATCTGATTTGACTTAATCTCAGAAAAGTTCAATGATTCATCCTCTTTTACGAGTCAGTATGATTTCTCTTCTTTCATTGAGTCGAAAGTGAATTATTTATTTATTTATTTATTGTTTATACGCGAAGTGAATAATGCTATGTGTGGAGTTCTTCTCATTTATCAGTTCACGATCATCTGTGCCTTTATATTCTCCTAATGACAAAAATATGAAAAGGATTTGCTTTATTTTACTCCAGCCTGATCGTTGTCAGAGTTTGACAACACCTAGAAACATCTTAACGTCTGAGATGCTCCAGCAATGAAAAACCTTTGAATGAGGATCACCAACTGAATCGTATGTTAAAGAACAAGACAGCATTGTTACCACTAGGGTTCCTCCTCCAGTTATGGACCTTTAAAAAGGACCATCCTGTAGTACGTCCACTCTCCTGCCACATATTGCAAACCCAAATTTCCATTGCTGTCTGCCTGTGGGGATTACTGACATCAAATGAATGACATAATGGCAGCTAGTGTGCTGAGCTATGCTGAACATCTACATCCCAAAGCAGGTTTGTAGATTATGTAGATTTTGGAAGGTGCACTTTTGAACGGTGGTGAGGTTGGTGTCGTGGTACATTTCCCTGTGTTAGTGTATATGCTCAAATGTTTCTTGCTGTTGTTGCAAAAGAAGAATTCCTCCTTGCTTGAGTGGAAAGATAAATTTGACTGTTTTGAATGAAAACATTCTAGCGCGGGGTTTGTCGGGGTTGTTATTCATAGCGGTCACGTATCAATTGTCTGTGACATTGGCGCTCAGCCTTGCACTATTTTTGTATGAAGAAAGCACAAACATGTGAACACAACCTTCTTCCTCACCCAGAATGTTTGCATTCTGTGCGATAATTGAGCCTTCTCTGCACGGAGAATAAAAACTCAAAAGAAAACTTTTGCTTTTCAATATTTTTTTGTAATGGTATGTTATATCCACACAAATCTACACGAAATCTGCTAATGCAGAAATGGCATTGCAGAAACAACTTACAGTATTTCTAATCTATGAGCCCTGACCCAGTCACTCCTGCATGATGATCACCCCAATCTAATCTTTTTACCCTCCTCTATCCAGGAAACAATCAATGACCTAATTGTACACAGCACGGATTTTCACTTGTAACGGACTGCGTGCAGTGATGGAGGGGAGATCCACGAAAGTTTTGTTTACCCTGCTGCAAACCGATCGGGGGGAGCTGGAGTTTCCCACCCACAATGCATCACCGCGCCAAACACGGTGCGGCCATGTTTGTACCATTCTGATCGTCAATGGATATCTCTGCCGCATAGAACGGTTCTTTTGCTCGTCTCACGTTTTGTAACCGTCCAAACGGAGGGATAGTTCAGATTAAATGCGCTCTCGAGTTCTGTAGTCAAGCACAAAGCGGGACGCGCCTTGCACCATGTCAGCCAACGCGCAGAGTGAGTACTTGTCAACAATGCTATAATAGCAATATAGCTAGCTTAGTGATCATGGCTAACGAAAGCGAATGTCAACAGGGTTTTTAACACATACATGTGCTGGCGGTAGGGCCCATACTGTACCACCGACATGTATTATAACCATAGCGTTAGCTGAAGTAGAGTTAGTTTGAACCTTCTTTTGGCAACGTGGGATGTAAACGTGCCATACGGTAAAGCGAACGATAAGTTTGGCATAGCTCGAAGCTAACGCTAGCATCAATTTATTTTCATAGCTTAGCGTTATACTTGTCAATATCCAAGTTCGATCTACGGGTTTTTATCGAATCATATTACCCGGGAGTTAAGCAGATTGATTTAGTGCCAAGTCACAGGCTAACGTTATTTTGTGCCCGGTTTGGTAGTGAAAACAGTTGCGTTTGCTAGTTTAGCAATTTAGCTAACACCAGGCTAGCACTAAACGCGAATAGAACTTAGCTGGTAGAACACATGTTATATACTTGAATGATTGATTTGGAGTAGTTTTTGCCTTCTGTTTGTCCCAGTACAGTTACACTTGACGTGTTACATTTGATTAAAACCATCTTATCAGAGGGGACAATGTACCCACACCGTCAGACGTTTCGGGTTCCAATACAAGCTAACATTGGCCGCTGCAGCATTGTTGGGGGGGGTCCGTCTATGACGCAGTTTATCCTGCGGTTTGATTCCACATTCCATTTGGGGTTTTTGATTAGCATCTGGCCGCAGTAGCTATCAGAAGGTATATCATATGTCGGTTTGCGCTGCAACCTAACGTGAATTGGGGGACTTAGGGGGGGGGGGTTGAATACATGCACTAGGCCTCTGAAACACACCGGTTTCTCGATAGTGGCGATGCTGCAGTTTTTGTAATGGGATAGCTTCATCTGCTTGTTATGTCTGAGTGGAAGTTGCGTAACCCAAGAGCGCCTAAATACGTTTAGTTACGTTTGAATTGCTAAAGTTATTTCCCAGACTATGCTATTGTGGCCACAACATTTTGTATTGGCAAGAACGGATATGAGTACTTAAAAATACAATGCTTCTCATTTTCTGACTGTAATATGCAACACAGATGTTGCTAACATATTGACATTCAAATTATGTTTTCCTGGGACAAACCAAGTCTATTTTTGTAGCAGGGATTTTTACAATTAAATTGGTGCGTTTAACTGTGCAGATTATCTGATAAATATTAGACATTTTATACAGTCAATAGCTGATTCAACCAAAATACCTGCCTATTTTAGGTGCACATTATGCTCACTCGAGCTGCAACCTTGAGTGGTGAGGAATGAAGCCAAAACAGTGCTAAAAGCCGCAGTTCTTCAAAGGTCTCCACAAGGCTGAGGATCTGATGTTAGGATCTTCATTGCAAAAATAAACGGCCTGGAACAAAACATGTTCTGCTCCCTATCTCCAATTTTACCATCCATGACCGTTGTATTACTCATATTAACTCTAAATGTTTGGCTTGAGTGTGGTCGTTTGACAGGTGGTCTGCTCTGCTACACCTGCTGGCATGACTCCGCTTTTCCCATGATCCACCGCTTTTCCCATTTTTGGCTACACAATCACTTCCAACATGGTCACGTCTATGGGTAACGTCACAGAGAATATGTCCATATTTTAACCAGTTTCACCACAATGCCCACATTATTGTGACCACTGACTCTTGGAAACTGGGTACTGCCAGTTTCACTCGTATTCTGCGATTAAAAGAGTTATGGATTTACCCTATTTGTCTTGAGTCACCTTTGCAGCTGGGCGGCTTAAGCTCAACTGACAAGAGGTAAAGGTTGCGTAATGATGGTATTGAGTGGGGTTTTAATGTAGTAGCTTCACTAGTTGAGTAAAACTAAAAGAGCAGAGTACATTGAGTGTGTGCATCCCTAAGTGCAAATGTTATTTTTCCATTTATTCATCCAATCTTTTACATTTTAAAAATATTTAGTGGCATGATTGGCTAAGTTTATGTGACACGTGGGGGAAGATCTATTATTGTTGACCATTTATCAGCTAGTGATCAAACTGGAGTGAGGATGGTACTGTGATAGTATTATTATTAACAATTATGTTGACCTAAACGGATAAACGTCTTACTTGTTCCGCAACATTTTAAAACAATTAAACCTATACAACTAAATTGCAGCACCAGACACATTTGTTTCATGTACGTATAATACAAAAAAAAATCCCTTTCTATATGAATTTGCTCTGTAAACAAACCGCTTCTCTTTTGCAGATTTTGGCTTTGAAGAATATGACAAACCTGGTGCTGAGCGGTCACGCAGGAGGAGAGGGGAAGATGACGATCTAGAGAGGTGAATCATCTCGCGGTCGAATTTCTCTACACAACCAGTGCTGTCATGTAAATTAAGGAATGGTTGATCTTTCTGATCTTTAGCACAGAGCAGATAGTTAAGTCGTTTGCTAGCATGACGAAGAAGAGCACTTATGGGACACAGTGTCTCTCTCCGATTGCCGAGTTCTTTGCCGTCGTCTTACGTTATTCCTTCTTCAGCTTGACCCGACGTTACATTTCAATTTATGATGTTATGTGAATCCCACCGGGAGACGTACAGCCTCGTTAGTGGTTCTTTTATACATTATATATGTATACAATATACATTTTCAAATATTTTCAACTGTATTATGGCCGTTGGCAGCCCTGTTACAGAATACCATGATTTGTAAACAGATTCCACACTGCACTATTATCTAAGACGGCTAACTTGTTCTCTGATGATGTTTCTCTTTTAAAAGTGATTTGGAAGAGGATTTGTTGGAGGCGGATTGGCTTACAGTTAAAAAGGTAAGCTAATGCAAACTCACTGTTTTGTGTACTTTGATTTAATGCTGGTTGCCAATAAAACACTTGGCTTCTCGGTAGGGTTTATCTCTTACAAGCAGGAAACGGAAAAATAATATCCAAAACATTGGCTGTCAATGCTGGTAGAACATTTAGAACATGGTAGTGAACAGTTGACTTGGAGCAGGTGGCTCCTCCACAGGGGAAGGTGTTGATGTAAACCAGGAGGAAGTACAGTGGACAAAAAAGAACCGTGTTGACCTGCCCAGATTGCCATCACCACATGGGAATAGAGCATCCTTTGGGGTTGGAGGTGGTCCCCTGCCCCCATACCTCCCACATGAACACACACACACACATGACTACTGTTCTAAAGTACACCATAATGTTCCTTTGTGTTTATTTCAGAATCCTTCAGAAATGTCTGATGAGGAGCTGAATGATGACCTTCTACAAAGTGACGAGGAAGATGTAAATATGAGGTACGCTAATGACAAAAGTCTCATGTGTTGATGCTTATTTTGTTATCAGTAATAAAGTTGACAAATGGAAGAACCAAATGGTGCATATTTTACCACAATTCTTCATTACTGTTGGCTGTAAAGTACCAATATTTGTTTGTTTTCAGTGGTCAGGAAATTAGCCTCAATGCCACATACCACTTGGGCGCAGCCTTTGGCCAGCAGGACAACTTGCAGGAAGCAGAATACACAGATGACGTTGTGAACCTTGGTGCAGAGGGCTGTGAAGAGGGGGATGTAGAGGCGGAGGGGTACCAGCATGTGGGGGAAGAGGAGTACACACAAGAATACCGCCAAGACCACAACGCTGAGATGCCTGACGACCAAATGGATTACACCGGAGAGCTAGCCGAGGGGGACGAGGGCTACCAGGATGAAGTGTTAGACATCCAAATCAATGAGCCCTTGGATGGTGAATTTCAAGTGAGTTCTCACATTTGCTTACATAGGTGTAAAAGCCTGTCGATGTGCGCGTACACACAAGCACACACAAGCACATGCACATACCCTGCCCTCCCGTGTCTGTCCAACTCTATTGTTCCCAAGAGATGGTATCAGTTTTCTTGTCTCGGTAAGGGGACAGTCGGGATTGAAAATCCATTCAGGAGAAGGAGATGTTGGCTGGCGTTTTTTGGGCAGGAGAGGATTAGATTCATTATCCCTTCCTGCCAGTTAATTTCTCCATCTTGCTGACAAAGTTTGTGTTGACAGCTTGTTTGGTGTGAGGTAATGCTCTGCTGTCGCCTCCAAATCCGTGTGCCATTGTGACCTTGGGCCTGGTATCTTTGAGGGAGTAAGAAGCTGCTTTGTGTTGGGGAGATGTGCTGCCAATCGGCGGAGGTTAATGTGGAGGGCTTTTATCTCCGGCTTTAGACTGGATCTGATAAAGTCTCATGCAGGTGAAAAGATTATTGACCTTCCTGAGGACACCCCATACAGTTTTCTAATGATTGATGCGATTTTCCCTTTCATTCGTTTTCCTTCCCTCTTAGCCAGAACTAAGAGGATCAAAGATAAGACCGGATCCATGTGCAAATGTCTGTTATGGTCCATTTACCAAAGTGTGATGGTGTTTGGCACCTGACAGAGATATTTCGGCCTACCTCCTTTTTTTATAACACAGATAAGATGTTGACCTTCATTCTGACGGTGTGCGGGACAAGTGGATGCCTTTTTTGGGGGGGGGGGGATTTGGTGAAATATCTGCAGGTGTAAATTTGTGTTATGCGTGATAACTGTTTACAAGGTCACTAAACGGCCCGGCCCTGACATTTTGCTCGCCATGGTATTCAGTTAGTACTGTGTGGAACAGTTTTAAAGGATTAAGCGCTCGTGCTCCCTCGGGGCATCCTGTCCATTCGTCTGGTGTCGCTGAAGGTGTTTTTTTTTTTTTCTTCATTATTATGTGCTGCTGTTTGGCAGGTTAATGGAGCGCAACGCCAAACACCAAGTGTGACCTACAGTCTGACCTCATTTAGCTATTTGTTAAAGGCTGTTATGCAGATATCATCTTTGAATTACAAGCAACTACCATACCAGAAGCATGATGTTACTTTGCAGGAATGACAGGAATGTGTATTTGTGATTATATGAAATGATTTTAATCATAAAGTGGACTGAAATGTTGTCATGGAAGAGCAAAGAAATGATTTGTCAGAATGTTTGTCTGTTGGATGTTTTCTGCATCGATTCATGACGTTATTGTGCGGCCAATAACAGCGGTTTGCAAGGAGTCAGTCAATGATATTTTCACCATCATTGAACTGGGAAGCAGTGCTTTTATCCGTGCCTGCATTTCTGTATATCATGTCAAACATTTACATCTCATTGAATTTCAAATGCTGCCAGGAATAGTAATGAAGCCTTGCTCCCACTGTTATGGTAATTTGGGCTGGGAGGGGGTTTACGTGGTGTCTCCCCAAAAGCCTCTATATAACATTTGGTCTGCCTTGATTCTATATTAGATTTTGTTCGGTTTCTTTTGGGAAAGGTAAAATATTTATCTGCAGTCAAATGTATGTTTTAATTGAGCAGTTATTTTAGTTGTTTAGTAGAAATTAAATAAGTATAAATAAGTATTTGTCATTGTTTCATTCAAAATCTGTCAGTTGAACTACAACTCAATGAAACATGTCCATTATGCATGAATGGTCGAATATATATATATATATATATATATATATATATATATATATATACACATACATACATTACTGAGCCTTATGTAAGCATTGTTGCTACTTTACCTAATCCATACGTAATATCTTTGTCTTTTAAAGGATGATGAATATCAGACCTATGATGACAGTCTGGGTGAATGTGGAGTCCAGCGGGAGGGGATCCCAGAGGAGCGGGCGGAGGGAGGTGGAGCAGAGCAGCAGCAGCAGCAAGAGGAGGAGGAAGAGGAGGAGGAAGAGGAAGACCCAGCCGAAAGCTCTCGGGTCTTTGACACAGAGGAGGTATGCTGCCACCCTCCAGATAATCACTTCAACTTCTTATTGCTTTTAATCTTTTTATTAACTGCTGTTGAAGCCCAGCAAAATGTGGTGCAGATATTTAACTGATTAATTTGTTTTCATCAGTTTTCATCATAGCGTATGAATATAATGGTCTTTAAGGCAGTGCAGTTTTGTGCATGCAGTGAATTTAATTTAGTTCCACAGACTAATAATAATCAGTGTTGAGTGTTTACAATTATATTAATGAAATCATTTTAAAATGAATGCCAATGACTCCTGTCTCAATGTTGTCATTCACTTTGTTGATGAAATACCACAAAATCAGCCACAATTTCCTTCAAAAACGTCTCAAAACATAAGGATATTTAAATTTGATAGTAAGCAAAGAAAGACAGGACATATTAATATTTTAAGAGCTTGAACTGGATCATTTTTTGTTGAAAGTTACTGCAACTATTTTTAAATCTCAAAATTGGGGCATATTTAAATTATTTTCATCTAATTTCTGATTGGCTAATTGTTTGCCGCTTCAGAGCAGATTTTGTGATGCGCTGCAAGCCGTCATGAAGGTAAACGTGTTTAGTGCATCGCCTACCGTTATGTAGAAGGTCAGGTTTATTTCATATTCCATTTAACACCAGAACACAAGTCGTTTATGGGTAACTTTCCTCTACAGGTCTATATACCTTTTTTCTTTTATTAACAAACTAAATTACCGTACGTTTTTTTATTTTCATATCTCTGTATCGCACACAGCAGAGTCCAAAAATGTGTCTGTGTCCCTCCATCCGCCAAAATCCCTTAAAAAAGAAAAACCAGGAAAAACAGTGATATGTATTTGTTAAAAATTGTGACAATTTTTTTTAACCTCTGAAAAAAATCTCCAGGTCGAAAATGAAGCAATGCTTGAAGAAACAAAAGAGGAATCGGACGAGGAGGATGAGGAAGATGAAGGGTCCGGACGCATCCGATTTAAATCGGAGCGAAAGGATGGCGCTGTTGTGCGGTTGGCCGATGCGGGCAGCAACAGGAGGAGTATCCCTGAAACATTAGGTATCATGCATCCTCCGTTCGGTAGAAACCAGAGTGATCCTAAATCTCTGCTTCACTCAGACTTCTGTATTTATCTTTATTTTTTTATCCCTGTCCCTCCGTCCATTAGAACTGTCAGAGAAGGCGAAACAAGACCTGATGCAGTTTGAGGAACAGGAACGGCAAAAGAAACAAAGCCGGTACGGAGGCCGAGGCATGCGGGGAGGCATGCGGGGGGCCAGAGGAAGAGGAGGCTTCCCACCTTTCGGAATGGTCGACTTTAGAGGAGGAAACCGAGGAAGAATGATTGACCACAGGCTGATGGGAAACATGGGCATGCAGGTAAGTCCTTGTGCACTCACCTGCCGGAACCCTCTTAAAGGGACAGTCGTCCCAACGAAGTCCAATCGCCCTGCTCTCCGGTATCTATGTTGATGAATAGATTACAGCAAATCATTTGGCTACAGTTTGTTTACACAACATTATACAAAATGACTTTGGTTCTTGCCCAGGATTTGGTTTCTCGTGGGCTTGTTTTATTAAATGTCACTCGAGACATTTATTCCCTTGATTTACATGTTTTGTCAGTTCATATGAGACTATCGGAGGGTCCAGGGGAAAAAAAGTCATGAGGCGAACATGAAACTTAAATAAAAACAACCTCAGAAATGCAGCTGAAGGTTATCGTGATGTTTAAGATACCCCATTTCCATCTTTAATTTATTTTTGTTATATCACTGAATTAAATAATGCATTTCACCAAGGCTACATTTTACACTGCAGAAAACGTAAAACTATATTTCATAAATTATAAATTACCAATGTAATATTGTGATAAAGGGTCGGCTCTCAAGGCTGCGGTACTTCACTACAGCTCTTCGTTATTTATTTGCTTATTTTTTATTTAATGGCAATTGGTTGTAAAATTCAAAACAAAACCCTGGGAATGAAAATGTGATGACAGATGTAATAATGATGATGGACAACATGTCAACTCCATAAACGTTCTGCTAACTGCTGTTAACAAGTTGTACTTTTTACACTTGGCTAATTTGGTCCCTGACATGTTTTTTGGCATGTGCTTGTCTAGTAGCTCGACGATGGCTAATGGTCAAGCACCCTTGTGAAACTTAACTTGACAATATAGTTATTGCTCATTAATCAGTTGGTGAATCATTTGGTGATTTATATTTTATTATTATTGATATATTTTGAATCTGGAAAACCACTGACTTTTGCTTGTTCTTCTCAATGGATGTCGCTTTCCTACAGTGTTTCCACTAAGGTTACTTTCACTCGAAGAAATTCTTAAAAACACATACTTTTTCATTTGCAGAAGAGCCCAGGATTAAATCACTGCAGTATACATCTTCAATATTTCCTGTGAACTAACTTGTTGGTGTGTCATTGCATGTCTGCGAGCAGCGAGGTCGGAGTCCTCCCAGAAATGGATGTGTTTTGACAGGTTGTTTTGGGTTTTTCCCCCCCATCCTCTTCGTTTCCCCACATCTTCCCAATTAGCAGCCATCCCGGATGCCTCTTCCTCATCAGCAGCAACTGCACTCCCAGCAGCACCACCCTTCACGACCGAGAGGGCCTCCTCCCTTCCAAGACCACGGGCGCCCGCTGAGCCAGCAGCCCCTTCAGCCCCTCATCCCCCCGCACCTGGCACACCGCTCCCCTCCGCTACGGCCACAGATGGAGCCTCCGCCACGAATGATGGGCTCCCCGCCACCCAACTTCCCCCAGCACCACCACCACCACCAGCAGCAGCAGCCTCCACAGTCCAAAAATATCCACATTAACCCCCATTTCAGAGGGCCCACGTCATCCTCTGTACAAGGTAGGTTAACCCACTCGTACTTTTTACCGTTGCGTTAAAAGACTTTTGATTTCTGCAATTGCCTTCATAGATGACACTAGATCTGCCACCTTTAGCGTTGCCATGGAGATGTGTAGCATCAAGCCGAGCTTCTAATTATACACAAGTAGCCGCAGGCAACACTGAGAGAATCATTCAAAGTTGCTTTCCACATGTATTATATATAAATAGCATTTTTCTGTAGTTGGTGGTAACCAATATGTTTTTTCCTGCTCTGTAATAAAATATCGAGATGTTTTTCTTTCCATGGTCTCAGGGCTGGATGATGAGAATAATTTGAATAATTCTTCAGCCGTTTCTATTTGAACTATTGCAGGATATGGATTTATATTACAAAATACCAACAATGTCAACAACAGACCTCTGTATGAAAGGATCCGCCCCTTTGTTGTTATCTGGCACGGAGCACACACTGTCACTGACCTTACTTCCTGAGAAAGGGATCATCAGATTTTTGGGGAAACGATCCTTTTTGGAGAGAAGCAGACATTAAGGTCCACTATTCCCATTTGAAGGTTGCATCCAGGATGTCAAATTGACAGAAAAACCTGTAAAAAAAATATTGACGCGGAAAGCCCACGGATCAGAGTTTAAAAGTAAACCGCCGTATTAAATGTGCTGGTTTTTGCCACTGACAAGCTCATCATGTTGTATTTAGTGTCTGACAGCTATATGGAAATGACCCTACGTTTCTGTTAAAGATTAAAACCCTTTTTGTTTATCCCAGGTGTTTGGTGATGGTGACGGTAACATCTAAGCCATGAGAACATATAAAGACACAGTAGATATCCTAAGCATTATAATTAAATAAAAGGATTTCTTTAAGATTCATAATCCAGAATTCTGAGAGTGAAAGTCTTAATGTTTGTCTCATCCAAACGTTGGCAGCCCTGGTTCATCTGCGCTGCGTGACGCTCAGTTGAGATGCTGGCAGTTCTCCTTCCAATGTCCTGAAAGGTGTCTGGATTAGAATGTCATTTAGTTGTTTGGTTGAATGACAAGTGAATAGCTCTCTCAGCCAGTAATGGGTTTATCCTCCATTTCTCCATCACCATTTCATTCCCCGAGATGGGTTTATCTGGCCTGTCTGTCCGGGCCAAGATTGAAATTTTGTTAGTAAAGCATGTTAGTGTGTGTGTGTGTGTGTGTGTGTGTGTGTGTGTGCAAGCAAGTGAAAACGGGGTTTTGGTTTTAGCTCCTGTGAAGGGAAGACGTGTTCTGGAGTAATTGTATGTGTTTGTGTATTTGTCTGTGTTACTTTATTCATTTTCAGTTATATAAATAGTTAATAATAGTAATCTAGCAGTATCCCTGCAATAAGAAAATCCACTTAAGTGAGTTCAGTGTGCAACTGACAATTATTTGATTTATCAATTAATTAGCTAATTATGTACTTGATTAATCACGGTAGATGTACGGTCAATTGTCATTTTAACTCCGTTCTATCTTCTTGTTTGAAATTGGGCAAATGATTCTCATGTATTTGATGTTTCCTATAGCTTCCCGGTCTGTGCTTGGCTGTGTAAAGATGTGCGGATCAATTCTGATATAAATTGTAACATGTATGTCAGCGTAACCGCCTTAAGCATGAAGATGTCTCTTCTCCCATTTCTGCTACCACCTCCCTCTCTTTGCCTACTGCCCTTCATTTTTTTTTCTCCTCCCCCTCCTCCTCCACCCACCCCCTTTCTCTCTCTCTCTCTCTCTCTCTCTCTCTCTCATTGCAGTGCCCTTGATGCCTCCTGCTCAGAGCCAGCCCAGACCTGCTGTGGGTCCTCAGAGGTTCCCTGTGAGTAGCAGCTGCTCCTCTCCTCCCTCCCCCTTTGCCTCACTTTCCCTACCTCTCCACACGGCTAGCGTCCCCTTTTCTGTGGGGGCAATATCATTACGCCAATTAGACCGACTGCCCCGGCCAAATGCTGTTGAAGCGAATCTGTAAACAGCGATACGAGTCTGACTGCACAACTGGAAGTGCGTGATAGGGGCTCCAGGCGGGAGACTTTTGGAGGTCGGGGCTGCAGTGGCGGGACTTAAGTTAGCTACCCTTCGTGGACGGGCCGGGGCTCAGGCTAGCGAGCCCGGCACATAATGGAATTGTGAAACCGGGATGTGCCGCCAGTTAAAATTCACTTTCCGCAGGTTTGTGTCCCAGAGGCACGGAGACCTTTCTCGAGCGGTATTTGAGTTAATGAAACATGCTGGTGGTTTGACGGGGCTTACGTGAGCCTCTTGCCTCCCTGCAACATATATTCCGAAGGCTGAATTTCACGTCCGAGGAAAAAGGGGTTTTAAGTCAGGGATTTCCTGCAAGAAAAGGTCCTTTTTATTTCACTCGCAAAGAACCCATCCAAGGGATGACGGAAATGCCTTTAAAGTAATCACTGTATTGAGGGAAGTGGCTCGATAGCCAGTCAGCCAAAGTGCCCGAAGTTACTGCGTCCTTGGAGTTAATGATGCCCAGGCATCAGGTGGTGCTGGTACTGACTGACATCTTCACGGAAATTGCATTTTATATGGATTTATGCAAATTAGTCATTGGAAACTAGCTGCGTCCAATTGCATTCATTTTGGATTCACAACCCTGTTGCCAAAACAAAAATCCAGGCTTTCGCCCACCTTGTTCAAAACCACTGTTTTTATTTACCTTTTTTCCCTCTAACATAATTATCGGGGCGCTTCTTGTTCGCCGAGGTCTTTGATTGTCCTGAATATCGATAGCACAGTCGCGGTGGGGGGGGGGGGGGCAGTTTTTGCCTCTGATCACACCGTAGAATGTGAGGTTGGACACAACCGGGCCGACGGAAAGCATCGAGGTAGATTCCACAGCTGTCAATCCCGTTCATGGCCGCCGTTGCAAAGGACACAATTTGATATGCAGGTGACATACCAGCCGGCAACATTCCATTTACCAGTGGGCACCTGATTACTCATGATTATCATACATTATCATCCCATCAAATTTAATTGTTAAAAGACAGGGCAAACGGAGGGGTCATAGCCTCTAGTATTACTGCATTAAATTCTTGCAGGCGTAGATGAGTTTTGAAATATTAATCCCAGCGCCAATTAAAGGTATTAGAATATTTAATCTGTTTAGATAATGACATTCATCTTAACCACCAAATGAAGATGCCACCAAGCTAATTACTAGTAGTTAAAACGTATTTCCATCTATATTGAGATCCTTTGTTTCCTTTAACGCGGGTTGACAATTAAGTCTTTCTTGATGGTAAATGTTAGCAATCACAGCCACTAAAGCCTCTGAAGAATATGCTTCAATGCCTACAGTTTATAGTTGAATAAGCTCCAAGAGACAAAACATCTCCTTAAACTCGAGTGTACATTCTTCAATACATGCTTGGACCTTTGGCCCCTTCTCCATTATATATGTCCTGGTTATTCCCTCGCTGTGAGCGCTATCCCGGCATCAGTTGCGCAGCCAGCAGCCTGTTTATCCAGGATTAAAAGCGAGAGGATGAGCAGTGTTATTTGAGGGGTATTAAATGGACACCAGAGTCCTCATTGTGCAAACCTGCCTGCCTGACCTTTTCAGAACCGTATGATTGCCCCCTCATTGTGAGGCCCCTGTCTTTGTAAGCCCCTTTGATTAACTTTCTGTTAAGCAAGTTTTTTGGAACCCTGGCCTTCTAGCTTTCTTACACCTCTCCTAAATACCGCCACGCGGCAGTGGAATAAAGATGGATTAAGCCTTGATAGCATCTTAAGTAATTTACAATAGGCTTGGAGGAGTCAAGCAGCCCATTTGTGGAAGTGCCACGTGTTGAATAGCAGGTTAATTTTTCAACAGCGATGGATGTTTAAAAGAATAAAGGAGACGGTTATGAGGGGGATTAAAGGGTTGTAGTAATGCGCATGCATCGAGTAGAAAGCTGTCCAACACACAAACCGGTTGAGACAAAGGTAAAGGTACTTATCCCTTCCGGAGATGTTCGCTCCCTGTTGGTCAGGCTTTTAAAAGCTTTATGAACAAAGTCCATAGTAGCATTAACCCGGGTTTTCACTCAAATTCAGGCTGAAGGGTTTCTTTAATATTGGCATACATATTGATGTTTACAATTCAAGATCCTGCATTTTGTTAATGACCCTTTTAGTTGGAAGCGATCCTCGTTTGGTGCAATACTCCAAATTCCCAATTTTTCATTAGTTTAATTTGTTTGAGATTATTGAGTTCCCAGCCTGGCCTATAATTCATGAGTTGTTTTTTTTGCAGGGACCGGGAGACTTCCAGCAGCACATGAACGCTAATTTTGGTCAGCCCCAGCGGCCCCCTCATCACATGGAGCCATTCAGGAGCCAGCCACCTCAAGGACCCCAAGAGAGGGAGCCGCTCTTTATGGGAGGTGAGTCCCACACCCGCCTTGGACGAGGGTTACAAAGCTCTCCTGGCATATTTAATCCCATTCGACATCACCTCTGGCGGTATACCTACAGGGTGTGCTGCTTGCCTGCTGCCGCTTCCCCATGAGCAGCACTCATGTTAAATGCATGTGTGTGTATACATACATCTGAATGAGCTTTTTAAGCCGAGTTAAACACCTGTATTTCAGATTGTATTCGTTAACAGTGCAGCGTTGAAACGGCCGTTTGTTGTTCACACTTTCACCTTGATAGGGTTGTCTGTTTTTAGTTTCCCTCACAATGAGACAATGCGCCTGGACAGGGGGCTGCCGATGTATCGCGGTGCAAAACAAAACTGACGCCTCTGTTGTCTTCTTTCTGTGGGAGCAGAGCGCCCAGAGTCAACCCGGTTTCCGGGGCAGCACATGTTTGATCACCAGAGCCCCGGCCCTCTGATGAATAGCAACCACAACCTCCACCACCACCACCACCACCACCACCCCCCGCAGCAGCAGCAGCAGCCCCCACCGCAGCAACAGCCGCAGCAGCAGCAGCAGCTTCCTGGCCAGGGCCACATGGGTTTCGGCCCACCAGGACCAGGCTTCAACCAGCCGGGGCAGGGTCAGCTGGGACTCTTTTCGAGAGAACCCCCAAGACCCAACCTCCCTCCCCACCAAGGTCATCAGGGCATGGTGGGCTTGAATCAACAAGGGGGCCCCCCCAACCAGCCCAGGCCCTTCATGGGCCCTCGTCAGCCTTTTGGCCAGCAGGGGAACCTTTTCCCTCCTCCACAAGTCCAGTTTGGGATGCAGGTACGACTAAGAGTAAGTGATTTTTAAGACAATATCTGTCTGTCTGGTTGTATTGTATGCTGTTATTTATATGTTAATAATATCTGCATATCATGAGTTTCTTTTTTGTTTCATCCTCTATAGCATTCTTGTAAAAAAAGAAAAATCTTCACATGCTTTGTCTCCCACGAATGTATGAATTTTTGTCAGCTTTGCTCGAGATTATTAAAATTGATGTGGCAAGAGCAATGACTAGACAAGAGTAGTGTACACATGAATAAACTAGACTAGATATCGTATTCACTGTTACTGAAGCGTAAAGGAGAAATCGTCTGTTTGGCACTGTGGCTCTTTGTCAAGAGACATAGACAAGAGTGCCCTCTAGTGATTGAATCACTATTGTTGTACAAATGGGTAATTCTTTAAGATACCGAGTTTGAGGTTAATAACTATATAAGTAAAAGGCTTACTTTTTAAAAAATATTTATATTTCAGGGCTTAATGCACGCCCCTCCTGTCTCCCAGCTTCCGCATCACGACTCCTTGACGTCCCATCAGCCCATGCACCACCAGCAGCAGCAGCAACGTCATAGGCAGGAGTTGAACCATCATCAGCAGCAACATCTTAATGTCAATGAGTCTCGCCCCATGATGCACCATGGCCAGAACCCTTTCCATCAACAGGCACATGGTAGCCCGAGGCAGATGACTCCCCGCCCCCAGAACCCCCAGCAACGCAACATGTCCAACAGGCTGAGAATGGTGAGCAATTAACACATCAGCTATCTCATCTATCTTCTGCTCAAATAGTTTAAAGACAGGGGAATGGCTGCACAGTCCGTGCCTTTCAAAAGGGGGTCAAATTAAATGGGTTTTTAAGATTGGATTGATGCTGACATTCCCCCTTTTCTTCAGAACACGCCCATCTCCAAGCAAATGCAGCAGCGCAACAGCAACCTTCGGGAGCTCCCCATAGCACCTGGCAACACAACCATGAGCAGTGCCCGCCCTGCCGCCAACATTAGACCTGTTGCCAAGGCGACACAGGGGATGCGTCCGGGGCAGAACACTCAGCTTGTGCCTGACGGCGGAAGAGGAAGAGGCCAAGCTGCCGCAAAGATGGAAGCGCAGCCCGCGGGCGCCGGCAGGACGGTAGTCTGCAAGGAGACCCCGAGCACGCTGTCCAGCACAGCGCCACAGGTCAGCAACAACAGAGTAACAGAGCTCTGGAACCATGTGATGGTGGCCCAATGGACAAAGGATTTCAGATTGTTGTTTATTAATTAATAACCTTATAACTCTGAGAATTAGTGTCTTGCCAAAATTCCCAAAATACTAGTGTGCTGAGCAGCTCCCCCCCATTAATTATTACCTAATAATAAGGTTGTAACTGTAGCAGTCTTATTCCAGTCTAAAGACCAGATTTATACTACTTGATTTTTTTACCTTGGGTTTTTATCTTTGATTACATCCGTAGTGTCAGCCCATGTAGCATGGTTCCCAAAAGACCCACCTGCTCACGCCTTCCCTTCAAGGAAGTAGAGACCTGTTGTCCCATTTTCCGTTTGTGCTTTTGTGTCACAGGACCCTAAGGAGGACGAGGAGACGCGGCAGTACCGTCTGAAGATTGAGGAGCAGAAGCGCCTGAGAGAAGAGATCCTCAAGCGGAAGGAGATGCGACGGCAGATGCAGGCCGGCGTCAGAAAGAAGGAACTGCTGGACAGGCTTAACACTCCCAGCCAGGGCCCGTCTCCTTCACACGTTCAACCGCAACAGCAACCGCAACAGTTACAACAACAGCAGCAGCAACAGTTACAACAGCAGCAACAGCAACAACAGCAACAACAGCTACAACAACAACAACAGCAGCAGCAGCAGAGACCGTTGCCTCTGAGGACACAGCAATCATTGACTCAATCATTAAAGAATCCCAATCAAGCCACCCCCATCCCTCCCAACGGCGGCCCTCAGATCTCTGCACCACGTCCCAATGTCAAGGCCCGCCTGCAGATGGTGAAAGGCCAGCAGCAACCGCCCCCCGGGCCCGGTCCAGACCAGCAGTGGAAACCGCCTCAACAAAATCAGCAGCTGCAGCAGCAGCAGGTGCAGCAGCGAAGGAACAGTGCCGTGCAGAACGTAAACAGGCCCGCTGCTCAGATCCAGTCCAATCAGGTGCCTCAGACGATCATACCCGTGACTCCCTCCGCGGGGCCCGGCCAGGCTCCGGCTCGGGCTGCAGGGCCTAAACCCGGGGCTAAGAGAACTGTGATGCAGCGGGCCAAGAGTTTCGAGGGCCAGCAGGTGCCACAGAAAGTCAGAGTGGTCAAACTCTCAGGAGCGGTGAGCAACGCCCCGTTCCATTTTTATCCAACGCCTTCTTTCGTGGTTCGCCGCGACATTTATTCGATCCGCCCCGTGCCAATTTCAACTCACCGAGGAAACGACAGTTTCAGAATGAAATGCCACTGATTGCCCTCCCACTGTCTATGTTGTATTCTAAAAGATATCTAACCTATGGGTTTGACAGGGTGGTGTCTGCGTCATTTTGGTAAAATTGATCTGTTAAGAGTTTCCTCTTAAGCTTTGGGAACTGGTATTTAAGACGCCAACGCCTTTACGCACGTTTTTACCTTTACAACACAGAAAGGCTGACGGCATTAAAGAGAGGTGTGTGACATTTATCTGAAGAGTCGGGGACACCTCGTCGCTGCTCTTAAAGGTTAATATCCTCTTTTAAGGGCAGAAGAGTATTATTTTAAAGACGGAGCCCTTGGAGACGGTAAAACCGTCACGACAGTAACGCCAACAAGTCCACAATCACCTCTGCCGGCTTTTATGCAGCACGTTGTAAGTTACTTGCCGTGGCCTTAATTACACATTAATCTTTATTGAAAAACCACAAAGGCGCGCGTGTTAAACACTCATACTTGTCACTGATGAGACACGCTGGCGCGATGGTCTTCGAAAATAATCCGCTTTCCGACTCCATCCCCGAGGATCAAGCCGCCGAGCTAAAATCGCGCGCTGGCTGCAGATGAAGATAACTGTGTCACTGCGTTAATGGAAACCTGCGCGCAGCTATCTGATGTGCCGCATCTCGGAGGAGGGAGGGGGGGGGGGGGGGGGGGGGGAGTGGCGGAGAAGGAGAGAGGGAAGCGGCCGCAGTGAAAAGGAGATCTTGATGCTTCCTCTTCCACATTGTTCTGCTGTCATCAACGGGCCCTTGACAATGTTATCTCCTCCCTTCTGTTTTCTTTTTCTTCCGCGCGCTCGCTTCCTCTTGTCATCCCTCAGTTGCTTTCCTTTTTTTTTTTTTTTTACCATCACCCCATCTCTAAGGTGCGAGGCAACAAAAGAAAACCAATCCAAGACCCTTGTAATTAATCTCTTTTGGTTGAGCGGAGAGGCAACATAATACCTGTGTAAGAAAGTTGCCACTTTTGAGGATTTGGATTTGTATGGCTTAGGCACACAGATAAGAGGCAAATTATATTTTCATCAGGGATAATAGAACGCAGCGCGATACACAAAGGCCGGGGAGGGGAAGGGGTGCGAGTGGGATGGGCGTACGCATCGAGCTGCTGTCAGTCCAGTGTAATGCAGCTTAGCATTTGATGGGCGCAATCAGGAGCCGTGATTTCTATAGGAGGGATTAATCCATTTACTCTCGACTGGGGACAGGTCAGAGATATCGTCTCCTTTCTTCCCCCGTATTGATCTGTCACATCTCTCCGCGGAGAGTCGGCGAGGAGACGACCTTCAGTTCTCCACCCCTCCGCATGTCAACAGAGTTGAGCTGTGACTTTATTTGATAATGAGACCATCACCTCGTTGGGTTGATCTTTATTTCCCACGGCGCGCTGGCACTTTCTACCTACGCTTTATAGATATTTTCTCCCTGTTTCCCGTAAAAATTCTGCCTGAATGTGGATCAAGGAATCTACTGTTTATCTGCTACCCTGTACAGTGTTTTTAAGGTTATGTGACTAGAATAGATAAATTTAAGAAAATAAATGGCTCAGATGCTCTCTGTCTGTTGCAACCACTCAATGTCCCGCCCACTGCACATATCTGATTGATGACACGTCACCAGTGTTTGTGCCTATCAACACTGCTTGAGGACACTGTGGCTCTGACATTCAAAGCTGCGCAGCTGGGTTTCGATTGAAATGCAGCAGCTATTGCTCAAGTTACAGAGTAAACCTCACAAGCCTGCAAATATATATTGGTTGCAATAATTAGACGTCGACCCCCTTGATTACCAATAACCTGCATCGGCCCCAGATGAATTAACCTTATTGATTCATCCTTGAGGTGAATAGGATCGTGACGCTTCAGACGGAAAGAATCCTGTGTAAATCGTGTTTTCCCATCATTCCCACTCAGGGTGGAAACGGACCAGTGGCAGCCGGAGAGCCCCCGCAGCCACAAGGCTCCCGGTTGGCAAACCCGCTCGCTCAGGCCGCGCAGAGGAAGGTCACGATGGCGCCGGGGCAGCAGCCACAAGGACCAGCCGGTACCCCGCAGGCAGGCCGAGGGATCGGGGGCAACCCGCAGCAAAACAGGGTATGACACCAGCAACCATTTCCCCTAAAACATATACACGTGCACGCAGTATATTAATAGAGCAGCCTGTCGGATAATGGCAGCACTGAAATAAAAGAAGCTGAAATGTGTCGTGTGAAGTGGTCTCAGGGCGGCGTGCGATGCACCCTGGTATCCAGTCGACATGGCAATCGAGCAGTAGGGGTAATAAGACAGGACAGTGTGCCAGGTGCAGGCGTATTGACAAGCCCGAGAGCAGTGTAACGAGGGGGGGGGGGGCGCGCTACACGAGGTCCCCTGGCCTCTCTGCACGCCTGTCACCACCAGGCGGCTGTCACAGTCACCGTACACACTGTCAGGCCAAGGCAGGCACCATAACGCTGGCATGGCTCCCCTCGCTCCACGCCCCCTCCGCCTCCCCCACCACCCGCAACACACACATTTCCCCTCTACCTCCTCTTATCTCTTATATGTCTTGAAAGCCTCCTGCTCCCTCTCCCCCTCCCCCTCTTGCAGCTGAAGAAACGTACCTCTCACTCTGGAGCTCAAATGAAGACGCGCCACGCCACATGCATCACGTTCCGACGTTGATGCCCTATGTAGAAATGTGATAAGTCAATCATGTGAAAGCTCGGCGTGTCTGAGAGGCACGCGAAGGAAAAAACACTGTAAATGTGCCGTTTGTGCTGAGAGACGCAGCTCCTATTCACACGCTTCCACGTGAGATTAAAACATCAACATCGCCCGTGAAGGCACCCGCGAGGTTCATTGTGTGTTTTCCCCCCGCCCTCTTTTCTCTCTTAAACCCGTACTTGTTTCTTTTATTTTTTAAACTATACGTGGCAAATCTTATCCTCATCTGCGTGTGCGCAGGTTGTGGTGCCCGCCCGGGGCCGGGGGAGGGGGGCTGTCCCGATCGGTCGAGGCCGCCCGATGGCCACCAGGCAGAGCGAAAGAGGAGCGGCGGGCGAGCGCTGCACCGTGTCCATCGAGGGCCTCTCCTCATCCACAACTGACCTCCAACTGCAGAACCTTCTGCGGTCCATCGGCCCCATAGAGGTGGGTGCAGCCGGTTGACATTGTCGCGTGTGCACTTTCTTTCTTCTGCTTTCTATGAAGGGTAACAAAATGTTGTCGTGCCTGGTGCTGAGACTCCCGATTATTTACTAGTCGCTCCCCGAACCAGAGGGGCAGTAATGACGTTTTGCTGGCGCGATCCCACAGCGCCCTCTGGTGGACGGATTCATGTGTGTAAATCCCAATTTATGGGCTTTTGATCGTGCGCCAGCGTTATTGATCCTAGTAGAACTCGTGCCGTGCACGAGGCCCGTTTGTGACCCAACCCTCTCTGTCCATTGCAGATGTTCAAAATGATGCCACAGCAGAGGAAGGCCGTCGCCACGTTTTCCACTCCCCAGCATGCAGAAAGTTTTCAAATGAGCTTCCATAGGTAATCAATATTCTTCCTTTATTTTATATCAAGGATACAAAAAAAACAATTCAATGATCACCTTCTGTTAACGCTGAGCTTTACATGCGGCGGTGACGAAATTTAGCTGCTATGCAACTCAGGTTTTTTTGAATTTTCCCCTGAGTCAATGGCTCAAACACCTTTTATCACGATTACTACGCAGGCACATGATTGATTTGTCCCACATTGACGTGGCGCTGATTGACGGATGAGGAGCGCATTAGAGCCGGGGAGCCCCTCCGTCACAAAGGAGTTCCTTTCTCCCAACGCGGGAGCCTCGGGGGCCCGGGCGAAAGGAGCGCTCCTTCGGCCCCCTTTTTGCGGGTCCGGGGGGGGGCGGGGGGGCGGCGACGCCTCTGCTCCGAAGCGTCATTCGGCCCGAACTGGAACAGCGAACATTGGCCGCATGCCTTTGTCTGACTTTGTGTACCAACTGTCCGTTGTTGTAAAACAAACGGCACCGGAGAGAGACACTGGACAGTTAATCCTACTTTTAGGTGTGTGTGTGTGTGTGTGTGTGTTTGTGAGGAATGCTGTGTGCCTCTTCCACGGAACACCAAGTAGAAGCTAATGGGATAATGGTTGCTCCCCTCCTCGGTTGGATTCCTCATTTAAAAAAAAAAAACCCCGAAAGCAAGCGCTTGGGACTCGCTGCTCCCGATACGACCGTCATCCGAGTCGCTTTTAAAACATTCTTTGCTGGCGTCTGCGTGGAGCCGGAGCGAGGCGGCGGGGCCCTGTAGATGGCGCTGTTCCATCACTAGTGCTGCTTCCAATTTTCGGACTTTGGAGCCCCCCTGCTGTCAGGTAGAGATCGTTTGGGTGAATGGCACCATCTAGTGGAGAACATGCACGCAGGCACAGGGGTGGACGAAAGGCCATTTGTCACATAGTGGTGACGGGGCGTTAGGTGATAAATTAACGGGGTGGGGGGGGGTTTATTTTATAATGATGTTGTTTTCGGTGCTTTTCAGTTTCCGGGCTGCTTCTGGCACCAATAGTTCTTCTCATTTTGTCGGTGTTTAGATCTTTTTAACTGTTACCTGGAGCCCAACTTGGAATAAACACTTGCGCGCGTCTGATGTATATTTTAGTTCCATCGATTATGGATTAGTTCGATTTAGGATTGATATCTTCGCCGTTTGTGCTGCGAGGCGTCGCGTGCCTTTTTGTGCGATTTTTGTTTCAGATTTTTATAGAATTACAAATTAAATGTTTGTCTCTTTTTTCCGGCGTGTACGTGTCGTCAGAGAGAATTGCTGACGGTTCCCCTGAGGATACATTTCTGTAACCGCTTCCTCCGTTCCGTTCTAATTGATCCAAATCCGCGTGACTATCAGCGGTTGATCGGCGGCGTTATCGCAGAGCGTCTGAGGAGGGGCCCTTTGAGCGCTGAGCCGGTTACATTGACGTCTGTCAGTCGAGCAGAAGAGTAATGCGCCATCTTATTTAAACGGAGGCATCCTTGAATGAGGCATTTAGACACTAATTAATCACTCTCCGGCTCAAGGTTTGATTGCGTGAGACGTCTTTATTCGACTGTGAAGTAAGGCTCATTCACTTATTCCATTAACTATTTATTCTTTCTTCAAATCTTTTAATTTATTTTTTGTTGTCGTCTAAAACCGGTTAAAAGTCTGCTAAACAAACTAGTTCTTTTTTTAAATCATCAAGAAGTTGTGACCCCGCGTTTACTTGTAGTTTAAGAGCAGAGGTGCAGGAATGTGACGTTATCAAACCGGGGGGGGGCAACCATTATCTGTCCAAAGCTCGTGTACATAAGCAGGACTTTCTCTCAGCATTCATCTTGTTGGGCTTCTCTTCTTTTTTCTTTTTTTTTTTCGTTTCATTTTAAAGTTGCTCTTTACTTGCGTTGTATCACGTTAAGCATTTTTACATGTAAGGATTTACTGATGTGTCCAGACATTAATCATTTTACGAAGTGTTTTTTGTTTTTGAATTTGGATCCAAAATGAAGGATGACTGGACAACATTTCTGTTTATAAGACATTTGACAAAAAGTGTAAGGGAAAATAAAAACATGGCCAATATACCGTGAACATGCAGGTATGTGAAGCCGGTTCAACCTTAGCCCAAAGATGTGTGGTTGTGTGTGTGATGTCCATCTTTCTGGTGCCTTTTTTTACAAAGAATTATCTCTTTCTGCTGCGTTTTTATTCATTTTTACGCATAAAGTATTTTACTTGAAACATATCGCATATACTTTAAAAAAAAAAAAAAAAAAAACAACTCCTGCAAGGAGTACAACCTTTTTTTATATAGAGTTAAGGGGATGCCACTGAATTTTGGCTGTAAGGCTATTTCCTTCTTAGCCAGAAGCGTAAGACTTGTTGTGGTGTCATACGGATGTCCGGCTCCCACAGCCCCGACCCTGCGAGAGGAAAAGTGAAATGTAGCCACATTTTGCAAAGTGTTTCAACGGATTTGACCAATGCAAAGATTTTGTAACACCGAGCCATTGTTTCGTTTTAATCTCGGGTTTAGTAATTGAGCTCCCGGCTGTGCATCTGAATGACATCACAGATCAAACCGCTCTGGTTTAGGGTCTTCGGTAAGAGTTGTTCATGTTCGCCCCAAGAGGTACCCTGACAATCGACTGCATGTGTGAATCCCTTTCATACGTTTACTGGTGCTCTCCTTAAATGATCCGCCACTTGAAGGTGCTGAAGGTCTTCAAAGGAAGCAGCACGTTGGTCACCAGACGCTCCAAAAGCTTGAAGCGGCACAATTGTTGGGTCAATTGTGTCGCCTTTTTAAAAAAAGTGTCTAAACTCCTAAAATTCCTTCTTTGAGGTTTTCTTTTTTTTGTACGTTGTGAATTTGTTCTAAACTGTCTTCTTTATGTTTTTTATTCCATTTTTGTTTTGAGTTGTTCCCTAACTGTGTATCTGATGTCTTGTCGTGTTTTGGGTCACTTGCTTTTGAGTGTTGTACTGAATCCTGTGGATTTGAAAGCGTACCGGCAGTGCCGGTGTTAATTAACTTGCTACAAGACACCTGGTCCTGTAAATGACAGAGCAGATTCATATTGAATCTTTGGTACCTTTTAATTTTAAGAATTTCCGTACGTACGTGTACCTTGAATTTTTAGACGTGATCTATTTCTCATCGTAGTTTCCTGGTGGGGAAAAAATGGTGCTTTATTACGTCCTGATTTACAGCCGGCTGATTAACGGTTAATCTAATCACATCCATGAGTATTTAATGTTTGATCAAGAGAGAGAATCTATGGCTCTTTCTTATGTTTTTTTTGTATAAGCCGTTTGTTACGGCTGCCGGTATCACGATGCACTTCCTACTTTCTCCAACAGGTCCACGCGGCGATCCAGAGTTTGCGCTAAAATAACGATTGTATTTGTTTTTCTCAGATCAAATCCCAGTCAACAAAGTGGTGTCACTTCATGGGGGGGGGCTGTTGTTCAGGTTAAAGGACCATGCCGAAGGTTTAGCACGTTTTTAACTACTCTTTCCACTTCTGGTCCGGATTAATTACCGGGGGCCGTATAGAAATGTAACTACGACTCTTCCCGACTCAAATGCCGCTGTTGGTCTGGTCTGGTTTGGCAGTTATTTAATCCGCGCCAGATGACACCGCTCCGATTGCAAAGCTCAGCATACGGAAATTTGAGTTGGGGGAGTTGGCGGTTTGCTCCATGTCCAACAAGAAGATCTCCACTGATTTCAAATTTATCCTCCCAGTAACTCGGTTGCTGAGGCAAAGCGTTCCGAACCAGCGGCATGGTCCGAGCACTTGATGTGTGGCCTGTTGTTTTGTTTGTTTGTTTGTTTGTTTGTTGGTTTCAGTCTCGCAGCACGTGTCCCGCTCTCGTATTAACGCCTTGGTTGTCCCACAGCGGAGAGGCGCCGCCCATCGACGCCGCCGGAAACTCGCCCACCTAACGCTTCAGGTTCCTCCACAGCGGCGTTTCGGCTTCGGACCGGAGGCTCTTTTTGTAAAAAAAACAAAAACAAAAAAAACAAACTAATACATTTGTCCACATTTCCTTTCCATTACTGCTTTTCTCCCTCCATGTCGCTCTCCTTCCGGCCGCTCATCTTTTCCTTGATGCGGCCGCGTTGTTGAGTGAACTAGGTGGCCCTACCTGGATTACCTGAGAGTGTGTGTGCGCGTGTGTGTGTGCGTGTATGTGTGCGTGTGTGTGTTAGCCCCCCCCCCCGGTGGAGGGAGGTTTCCATCTCTGTGAGGACAGCCCGCTTTCACAGAGCACACGCGTGACTCTCTGGAGCCGCTTTACGGCTTTCACGCCACCAGAAGCTCCTCCCAGCTTCTTCACATGCCTTGTTTGGTTGGATTTTTTCTTCTTTTTTTTTATAAAAGAGAAAAAGAAAAAAAAAAAAAGACTGCAGTGGTTTCCTGATCTCAACAAATAATAATCACTGACAATCCAACATTCGCCGCCGGACTTGTTGACAATCCATCCGGTCATGTGGGTTCACAATCTGCTGTATAACATGAAGGAATGTTTTGTGTTGGAAAAACTCTTGAGTCTTCTCACTCATGTTCTGATACTGTGAAGCATGTGATGCTAAAAAAAAAAAACGTTTTTTTGCAAAAGAAAGTGATTCATTCTCTAAGTTGATACAAGAAACTGAAGAAAAATAAATATTTGGATACATGCAGCAATGGTATTGTCTTTATTGTGAGATGAAAAGCGTATTTTACATCTAAAAAAAAATCATCACAAATCATCCGGCCAAACCCTTCTTCTCTGGGTTTTTGGTTGGTTTCATGTGGAGCATTTTGATTGGGATTTTTTTTTTTTAAAACAGCTGTGTGTGTGAGCGAGATCGGTACTAATGTAACTGATTAGTTCCTCCATCTTTCCTTTGTAAATTTAGCTCAAGCTTCTTAAGTAACCTCTGTTGTGTGTTTGAGCTCATTGGCGGTCGGGGAGGAGGCCGTGGCCCCCCCCCCCTCCCCACCTCAACCTGAACCACCTACATCCCGAGGAGGGTGGATGTTGCCGGGGAAGGGACGCCTGCGCTGCCATTTGCAGAACTCTCTTAGAAACGTCCCAGTTTTGTTTTTTTGTTTTTTTTCCCAGAATGCCAGACCGCTCAATGTTTGCGAATGTCAACGTTTGTAAAAGCCGCTGTTGAGCCCCCGAGCAGACTGAGGGCCCCCAGAGGGATTAGAGGAGGCTCTGTTTACCTGCTCTGAGGAATGCTGCCCTGCGCCGGACGCTTTTGTATCTGCCGGGGACCCGAGGTCACAGCGCCGGCAGAGATGGGCCCGCTTTGTCCCTCCTCGAAGATTCCACCTCGCAGTATCAACAACGCAACACAATGTGGGAGAAGGACGTGGAATTCCTGCTCATGTTGCTGCAGTGCTCGGAAACTCTGGTTCAGGGCTCCTTCTTCACCTTGTGATGAGTCTGGGTGGAGAGGATGATCATTTTTAATCGGATAGAATCCAGTAGTTTCAAAGAAGTGATTATTTTAATATATCGGTCATTATTTTGCCACTAATATATTTAAGTTTAAATCCTAAATCCTTGAAAGCCACCTCACGCAGATCCATTCCTAGTTTATGGCTGTCTCGGCTCCTTTTTGCCTGTGATTTCGCTCGACCCCGCCTATAAAGGCCAATCGGCAGTTCTCGCGTTTCACCGCGCGGGGTCGCACTTGCTCAACCCGACACCGCCTTGCGCGGGAGAAACCGATGCCTCCGTCCCGCAGAACGCATCAAGAGGTCACCGGGGATGACCGATACCTCGCCGTTAAGCGCGTCCCTGTGAAAATACCGGAGGATTAAAGCGGTTTGTTAAAGGCCGCCGAATGTTTTACTAAGCTGTGATTTTGACCAAAGCCCCGTGCTTCTTTCCTCATGGAGGGGGTGGAGGGGGGGGCTGACTGTCAGTCTCTGATGGAGCAATCTGACCTCAGACCAGCAGACCCCCGAGCAGCACCTTTTTTCTAGGAGCCAACAAACACGCTTGTGTTTAATTTTGTCTGCAAGTTCGGAGTTATTTGCGGAGGGCAAACCTCGTTAAATTTGACACGGGCTCTCAACATTTCGCAAGCACGCAAAAAGTAGTTCAAAGCGCCACGATTTCTCCATTTTGTAAAAAAAGGGAAGAAGAAGAAGAAGAAGAAGAAAGCTTTAGCAAAGTGGGTTAAATTGTGTGTGTGTGTGTGTGTGTGTTGTCTTTTGTATTTAGGCTCATTCAATTACCGCGTGAAACGATTCCACGTTAATTATAACCGCCCAGAAATGAACAGGTGGATCAGACGTGATAATCGCAAAACAATCCGTTTATCAGTCCTCTGTGTCAACAACCAATTGAATGGCTTCATTTGTCCGGGAAATTGCCTCCCGAATGCTGGTCAAATGTAGACAAAGACATGTAACAACTGTAAGTTTGAAGATTTTCTTTATCTCATTTTGTAATAAACATATAAATAATAAACTCTAGACATTTTTTGACGCATCGCCCTGTTATGAAAGTTAACTATATGGTCTGGCTATATAGACTATCCAAACTTTGCATCTGCCGCAGGTCATTTCTATAAAACTATTTCCCTATTACAAAATATGAAAAGAAAAATACATTTTTAGTACATTTACATGAGTTACTTATTAATTTATTTAACGAAACTGTTTCAGTACTACTTTAACATTGACTGAATTGTCAGAATCTGCATTTAATATTTTTTTCTCAGAGGAAAACAGAAAAATAGAAACACAAGAGAAAAGAAAAAGCAGAGTATGCAGACATGAGGCAGAATATCTGTCCCTCTCCGACAACTTAAACGAGCATTTTCCAAAATAATAAAATTCTTAATAAACCAAGCAGTACAAGATTTTTCAATACTTTCCCAACTACTGTATTTAAATTAAAATATATTCTCATATCTTACACTATTTCAAATAACGAAATGTGATTCGGTAGCGATCTGTCAAAATCTAATTTACAATTCTGTGTATAAAAATATAATTTATGGAACCCCGCGAAGTTTGTTTCCCCCCCCCCCCCAAAATATAACAGTCAGTTGCACATATATGCACATATGAACATTGCAACCTGTCAACTTTAGCTCCTTTCTACATGATCTTCTTCTTTCTCATGGCGATATTTTTTCTTTTCCATTTTTTCTTTTTTTCTGCCTTTTTTTTTGTTTTGTTTTTTGCATTTGAGATATACAAAAATAGATTATATGCACATTTTGCTGCTCACACCGTCTCAGAATCCATTTGTGTCACAGCAGCGAGTTCACATGAGAATAAATTATTCAATGAGAAACTTTTTAAGGCTCCATTCATTCTTTGAAAGGGGACACATGGAAAAGTCACTGAAATAAATATCCCAACTCCGCCGGGGCCTTTGTCTTGTTCGTTCGTTCGTTCGTTTTTTTTTTTGTTTTTTTTTTTTGTATCATTATCATCTGATTTGATTTGATTCTACTGAATAGTTCGCGTGTCCTACGTGTGAGTCTCATTTTGCTCCCCGGAAGCAGAGGTTTTTCAACTCGAGTACACTGACATCCCAAGTGGGTGGATCGAGTGGCTGTCCAAGAGCCACGTTCCCACTCGATAGAGCACCTTGGAGTACCAGTGCACCCCGTCGCTCTGCGCGCCCGCGCGGGGCTGCGACCTGAAAAGCAACGAGGACACCCAGTGGGCGAGCCTGACGGGCGCCAGGGCCCAGTGCGCCAGGTCGTGGTCTTCGATCACCGCGTAACAGGACGCGAGGACCTGGTCCACCACCACGGTCCCCTGCACGGTCACCGGCGCGAAGGAGCCCTCGTGCTCCCGCGTGTATATCCGTTTCACGGTCACGGGCTCGAGTCGACGGCGCTCGGCGTCGTACACGAACACCTCTTGGCCGGATCGCACTTGGCTGGCGAAGATCGCCGACATCCGCCCCCCGCCGCCGCCGCCCCCCCGCGTGGCGTTGCGGCCGACGAAGAGGAGGTGCGCCGCCGTCAGCGCGATCCTCTGGCCCGAGTCGGTCTCGATGACGTGGAAGAGCCGCCTGGTCGTGGCGTCTTGGTCGATGAACATGATGAAGTCCGTGTACGTGGGGTTCCCCCCGGCGTCTCCCGCCAGCACCCTGTCGCCGGCCTGGAGGTGTTTGACCGCCTTCGTGGTGCCGTCCTGCAGGGTGACCGTGGACGAGCCCGGGAAGCAGCCGCCCGACTTCGCCGCCACGGAGTTTTCTGTTGAACAAGAGCGACAAAATCACACAGCGTCAGAAACGTGGTTATTGAGGCCATTTGGGGTCGTTTTGGAGCACTGCGAAATGATTCCCCAAAACGATTTGATAACTTAAAACAACTTTGGATAGAACGAATCGCAGGTGCCTTTCATCCCCTCAAAGCCCCCCCACTGACTAACCTTCCTCTTTTTTTTTTAAATATTTTTTTTCCTGCCTTCACACATCACGGTGGCCCATATGCATTTTGCATAATGATGTCTGTCTGCTGCCTGCCAAATGCGTATTGGCTGGGCCCGCGTGGTCTGAGACGGGGGGGGGGGGGTGCGCGAAAGCCTTGGCTCATCTATTCTTAATTAAAAAACCCAATAAAGAGCAGGCATTGTTATTCTAAATCAGCTTGTGGATCAAGCTACTCTTGGTAAAGAACACTTACGCCTTTCCCAGCTACTCGTCCCCATATTTACTCAGGTGCAGAAACCTCCATGTGACAATTCACACAAATAGGCGACTCACAACTACTATTTGCACAGTGGAGCCACTTTTCCAAGCCTCTCGAGTTGTAGATTTGAATTTAAATGAGGGCCCGGACTCTTAAATGCTTTCTGTTGGGCCACATCAATGTGCCCTCTTTCCACCACCTCTCGCTGCTTTGTTGTTCGGGCTTGATGACAATAATTTTGGCCTTGGTGGAGCTCTTCGCATACCAGTCTCTGGGATCACACTGTCCTGCACACAGGACGAAAAAGGGGGCTTTTTCCTGCTCTGAAGTTGGGGGCTTTTTAATCTTCTTTTTTTAAGATTCCCAAGCATGAAATAAGGTGACAACTGAAAACCAGATTTACCCCAACCGACTCGACATTGTTAGAGCCAAATCCTTTTGGTAAAGTCGCATGACCCCGAATGACACGTCGGCCCGGATCATACTGTGATCTCAAAACGTGTGTGTTGAATGACAAGTAAGGGATTTATCAATGAAGTCTGGGTTAAGGAAGAAAAAACACACGGTTCTTCAATCGTTTCTACGCGCCATAGGTGTCTTTTAGCTCGGCAGAGGCCTGTAAGGTTATTTTACCCCACCCCCCCCCCCCCCCCAAAAAAGGAACCAAAACGAAGGTTGTCTTTGAGATAAAGAAAAACTGGAGCTTAAACCTGAGATTTAAAAAAAATCCCACAGGAGCTCAAAATGATTTCCTTTTGGAAAAAAAACGTAACAACGTGCAGTTATTTTATAATAATACGCAAACAACCGGACAGAATGATTCCCCGTCGTGGGTCACACCGAGGAGCCTTGTTGGGTTGTGGCCGTGGTTCCCACCAGGAGACGGTGTGGGGCGATGTAAGATCGAGAAATAAGCTGCACGGGAGACGCTCATAACGCCACCACGCACCGTTCATAGCAGCGCGGCTCATAGCCCGAACGAAGGGCGCATACGTTGCACTCCGTTAGAAACACGTTGAGTGCACGTTCTCGTCATTAACCATTAACTGAATGATCAGTGGGTGTTTTTTTTCTTCTTCTTCTTCTTCTTCTTTTTGGGTGATCGTGGAATTTATGTTTTTTGGCAAACGAATCAACGACAAAACAAAACAACAAACAACCGCGGTGTCACGTGCGCTCTCCCCTCGCGGCGTTTCGTCGCGTGCACGCCTGCAGCCGATCGAGGCACCTGAAAGGCGCCACTTCGTTTTCGACACCTTCATCGCGTCTAATCTGCGTTTCTCCCCCCCCCCCCCCCTCCCCTCGCCAAACAGCTGAAGGAACTCTGGTGTTGCGCGCGAGCTTTTTCTAAAAAGATAAAGCACGACTGCAGCTCGGCTTCGGAGCTCCGCACCTGCTCTCCCAGATTACAATCGCACCTGACGGGAAACGTGCCCCGGTGATACGTCTGGTTGTTTTCTCCCACATCCAGCGGTGCGCACAGACCTTTCTTTTTTTACTCGACAAGGAGAGGAGAGGGAGATGGGGGGAAGGTGGGGGGGGGGGGCAGCCTTACCTGCTTTCACAGAGCAGTGGATGTGGGCTTTGGATTCGTAGTAGACCCAGTCGAACCCGGCCTCCACCGCCAGCCGGGACAGGGTGCCGTACTTGCTCTTGTCCCGGTCCGAGGTGGTGATGTCCACGGCGCGGCCCTCGTAGTGGAGCGACTCCTCGAAGTGGTGTCCGTCTTCGTCCCATCCCTCGGTGACCCGCAGCTTCACCCCGGGCCACTGGTTCATCACCGAGATGGCCAGAGAGTTTAACTTGTCTTTACATCTCTGCAGGGGGGAGACATGGACTTTAGTTAGTCACCTGTTGGGTCCAAGCCTTGCGCAGAATGGTCCAGATGCGCAGACTGTAGAAACGTCTCAATCAAGAGCGGCATTTAGTGGCTGAGACTAGCAGGGGCTCGTAATTTGACTAGAATACTTCATCTTATGCGTAGAGAAATCAAATAGTACACCCCCACCCCCTCCCCCAGAAATTGCGCATTGCACATCTGGCTCGTTTGCTTTACCTCTGATGCCCATTATGGTGTAAACGATTAAAAAAAAATAACCCCACAGAGGCCTCGATAACACCTGATTCCTCCCAGCTGAGGTGAAACGACGTGAACTGCATCCCCGGGCTTACAGAGGGCACATCCCGGATAAGGAAGCAGCCGGTGAAATATTAATAAGGCACCGCATTCGCTTCACTGGCCTATAACACGCGGGCCTTTGGTGTTGGGGAAAAAAGAATTGCGCCTTTCCTTCCAAAAGTGTGGCATCGAACACAACAGGCATACATTAGGAATTCATGTCAGTAGGGCCGAGAAATGAGAGAGAGAGTCCTTTGTTGGTTGCAAACTTGTCTGTTTTCTTTAACTCAATAATTGATATGACGCGATGATGATCGTCAGGAGCAGCCGGCTGCCTCAAAATATCTGCAGTTGGTCTTATAAACAAACCGTGGCGGCCCAACCTCTGCGTCGCTCTCAATGAAGATGCTTGGCCTTCTCCAAGACAACTATTCTCGACGCTCAACCAATATGTCAAATAAAACATCACAAAGAGTCCTTTCAGCCCCACCGCGGAGGGAACCTTTCAGGATCCCTCTCCTGCAAAGTCTGAGAGGAACGTGACATGCCTTCTTAAGTCGGGCTGTTTGGGCTGCTGCTGACTGACAGACCCGTGAAATATCCACGGATGGAAAAAGGGCGCGCGGAGAAGAAGCGGCACTGCTTGTGACTCGCTGTCTCCCTCTTCTTCGTGGACAGAGTGATGGTTCGGAGAGTGGGAACGTTCTCACGGACCCCCCCCCCCCCCCAAAAAAAAAACGTGCGTAACAAAAACACCAATTAAGGCATATGACAATATCAGTGTTTTATCACACTTGTAGAATGTGATGAATTAAAAAAATAATAATGAAAGAATCCCCCCCCCTCCAACCCTCCACCTCCCCCCCTTACAACACAAAATTGCCTCCCACCATTCTGAGTGGGATGGTCGGAGTCAAGAGCCGTAAAGCTTAACGTATTTATTAATTCATTAGGTCGTGTGCCGCGAATCAAACCACATTCTGCTCAGCCACCGTGAAGCCCAGCAGGGCGCCACAGACCGGCGGAAAAAGTTGTTCAACAGCCTCCCTCTTAATCTTTTCACAAATGATTTGGTCAGAGGAAACACTTATCAGCTACCTGTCAGCGCAAACACGCCGCCAGCTCATCTCTTTTCCGACCCGTTTGCACTGAGTGCATGAGACTGCGGAGTCATAACAGCCAGTGGAGCTTCTCTTCAGCGTGGAAAGGGACATTTGCAGGTGTGTGGGTGACCGTAACGGGGCGAATGCTCTTGCTTGCTTTACACGTGGTCTCAGGTGTGATGAATAAAACAAAAAAAAATGCACCGAAAAAGCACAACATGTGAAGGACAATCTCCCCTCTTCACAAGGGAAACTCTTATCTGGGGACCATAGCATTTGACGTTTCAACAGTTGTAGGTGGGGGTCATGCTCCTCTTCATCTTGGGCTCCGTCACTCACTTTCTAAAAGCGTGTTAAACGCCACTGTTGGTGAATTTCCTGAATGTCTGAATTCGTCTTGGCTGACCGAAGTAATTGCATTAATTCGTTGGTTTATTGCATACACCTAAATCAGCCACTGCATGCACGTGCCGTGCCGCAAGTACGGGTACATTTATTCTCTAACACGCAAGTTAACGACTGTGGTGAAAGTCCACTACACGCGTAAAACTCCGTGCGTAATAGCACCGTGACTCATGCGTAAAGCCGTGGAGCTACGTAAATGGCACGGCGTACATTTGTGATAACACTTAACAGGACACTTGGCAGAGTAGCCTTTTAAAACTGCTCAGCTTCTCTCGTTTGGATGTGCATCACCAGATGTGATCACCTCATGTCTTGTACGATAAGAACAACGTCACCTGTTTTAACTTATATGGCCTCCCGCTGAACGAAGGTCACAAGTTCAAACTCCGTTTTAAGGCCCAGCGAGGGGTGCCTAAAAAGCCCTTTTATGTACATGTCACACTTCGAGCATGTTGTGGAGTTTTTTTTCTGTAAAAGACCAGAAACAACTAACTACTAAGCTTTTTTTCAAATCTGTACAACAGTAGCTCCCACACGTGTGATTTTGAGGCCCCTTATTAGACAAACTCCAGCCATATAATCAAATCGTATCTGAGGGACCCCCCCCCCCCTCCTCCTGCTTTCATACAGACCTGTACACACAGCTGTCTTTCCAGCAGGTGGACTGTTTAAGATGACCAAATGGCAGATGTGACTCAATATTCTGACAAATGTATGAACCACCAGTGAAATCAGACAATTCTTTTCCTTCTTCCTCTGGAGCCCCAGGAACCTCCTCGAGGATCCAAAGCAGGGCTTCCTGAACACCCCCCCAGTTGGGAAATGACATCCTCACGCGCCCATCCTTGAAGCGCTCTCTCTGTGTGGATGGGAACCTATAGGTGTATCACAGAAGAGATGTGGGGAGGGCCGAGAGGGAAGCCGAGACCGCACGCACAGTGAATATTTCATCGGAGCTCGTGATCATGCATGGCGCGAGGCACAGGTTCAGGGACTCCGGCGCGCGCTCGCATGGCTTCATAACCATCATCACCACCGGCATTTTATTATTACTGAGCCAATATCACCCAAGCGCTTTTAATAATTCACCAGCATCTGAGTGCTAAAAGTCATGCTGAAGACGACATCCTTGCCGCCGGGAGAGAAATCCCCCCCCCCCGACGTGTTGTCAGGCTCACCTTATCTGCACGGAACGAGCTGTGAGCTTTAATAACCATTAGGATGGAGCATTGTACAAAAAATGCCATCATCAATGCCAGCGAGGCACCATCACCCCATGCGCGCCTTGCTCCCAGACACGACCGACCGACTCTCCCCCCCCCACCTCCCCACCCCCCGCATATGAAGTCCTAACGGTGTTCAGAACACTCTCAAAGCCACGCCGCTGTTTCATGCACTGATGCACATCATGCGAAACGCTGAATGAGCCGCGCCATGCCCGAATGAGCCCGGCGGCTTTAAAGCGGCGCGGATCCCCGGCTCTGCGCGTTCGGGGTCGGAACAAAAAAGAAAGGGAGGGGGGGGGGGGGGGGGGGGGAAAGGGCGCTTTAAAGCAAGCTGCGATGACAAGCGTGAAATGTCCCCCCCCCCCCCCCCCCCCCCGGAACGTAATGTTACATCAACGGGGCCTCCGTCCAAAAAAACGAACAGAGCCGCACAAAATATACAAATATAGATACGAGGAGAGGGCCACATTAATATTTCAACTACACTGTCACAATCATGAAGGCCGAGTGTCCTGACTGTCCGCCTGCACATCACTTCTCCATCCGGATCTCTGCATTCGCTTCCAGCTCTGCAGCCTTTTGGGTGCTGGTGCATAAAGAGCATCCGCTTTTACGGTGAAGTTGGGAGGAAAAAAATCAAGGGGGCTCAGTGTGAAGAGTTCAGCGGCGGGTACAGCAGACTTCCCTTTAAGGTGCGCAATCTGTCTGACAAGGAGGTTGTTGCAGTGCGCAGCACAGTGATGGTGCGTTAGGAGACGGGGCAGTGAGAGGAGGCAGGGAGGTGTGTGTGGATGGGGGGGGGAGGCGAGAAAAGAAGGGTTTCTGTCTCCTTACCTGAGTCATTAGCCTGTCGGCACCGGTGTTCTCCTCATCCTTGAATATGATGTCTGTGTTATAATTGGGAGTCAGCTCTTTAAATCGCTCGGAGGTTCTCGTGATCTTGCCTTCGTATCTGCCGCTTGCCCCGAGCGTCTTCTCCGCCACGTTGGGGATGAACTGCTTGTACGCGAGAGGTGTCAGCTTCTTCGGGTGTCTTCTCCTGCCGTAGCCCCTGCCCGGTCCGCATCCCATCCCAGAGGACACCAAGGACAAGCAGACGAGACCGACCAAAACGATTCTGGTCCAGAGCAGCATTTTCTTCTCTTTTTGTTGTTGTTGTTGTTTTTTTTTGTTTGTTGTTGTGGTCCTTTGATAAGATCTCAAACGAGTAGCCGCTGCTGTCTCTCCGCCGTCTGCCTCTTCCCGGCTCTCGCAATGCCCTTGTCTCCTCCTCTACTTCGCCGTTCGCCCGGTCTCTGCTGTGGCAGGTGCGGAAATGAGGTAATAACGAACGGGGCACATCGAAAGAGGGTTTGAAAAAAAAAAAAAGTGGTGAAGGAATTAAAAGCCACGGGATCTCTGGTCGAGCTGCAGCCGCTTGTGTGAGGCGACCGCTTTTACTGCTTTGTATTATAGCACCGATCTATTGCAGAGGAGGGATTTGATTGGCTCGCCTAGACAAACCCTCCTGATGTTATCCCACAAAAAAAAAAAAAAAGATTTCTTCCACCTGAGGGCTAGCCTGTGTTGCGGAGGAGGAGGAGGAGGAGGAGGGGTCGTTCCATGGGAAAACATCAATTAAACCTTTTTTTTTGTTTCACCCTCCCATTTTCCCGGATTTTGCAGAGCGCGTGCTCGGCGCTCCAATCAGAGCGGTGTAGTTAGGTGAAGTTGGTGTGGGGTAATTGAACTGCGTTTGGGGTAACTTTGCGCACACAATACATTTCCCAGGAGGAGTAAAAACTGCCGTTGGACGTGCACGGCTGCACGAGCCTGCGCTAGCTGGATTTCACTGTGACCATTTATCCTCCGAATAAATGAATAATGGAGAGTTTACTTACCGGACAAATCGTTTGATTGGTGGAACCGTTTTGAAAGCACTACACCATATACGCACGGACTTGTCTTTGGAGAGGTTTCATACCATTTAGGCGACTCGAAGTCCAAATGAACCAAGTCAAACTCAAAAAATAGACCTGCACAGCCTTTTGCGTGCCCTTGTTGCCCCCACTTACATTTTTATTTTTGTTGATTTTTTTCACAGTGCCTGAACTGATGTAATGACACATCTCTAACTCACGGCGCACAGTGCAGACACCGCAACGAGGAACCTGTCAGACTTCAGTAATTGAGGCTTTAGAGAATCTTTTTTTCCCCGATTGGAACCAATGCATTTAAGTGCCTCAAATATTCTGCAAGCACCACCCCCATAGATTATCCCATACAACGTCTTCCTTCCAGACTCCACTTTATTGACAGCTTAAGCATGGGCTCCCTCTGCATTTACTGGCAGACATTTCTGTTTGCACCCAGCTACCCTCCCCTTGACTCCTTTAAAGGAGAAGGGGAGGAGAGGGGGGGGGGGGTTCTTATGCTAAGCAGTAACACCAAGCACCTCTTCAGTGAATTCTCCACCCCTAACACATCTCATTTCAATCAGCAAGCATCCTGAGTTGTTCTCAGCCCAAAACACACACGTAATTATAGAATTCCTTTTAGAAAATCGTTACGTGCTGTTGATTCGAAACCGCGAGGTACGTCACACGTTCAACACTGACCGGCATCCGAGAAACAAACTAAACCTCGGGCATCTCAAATGTTTCAGGACGGGGCATTTCTTGTGTGACAACAAAACGATCGTTGGAGGAATTACAGGAGGAGGGGCTGTTTGTGGGGGGGGGGGGGCAACGTCCGCTCTCGCCGCGCGGGCCAAGTGCGGCTCAGGTGCTCCGAGGAGAGGACGGAAGCCTTCGGGGGTTGTGGCTTCAGTCTCATTAAACCTCGCTCTGGCCAGGCCTCCAGTGTGGAAGAGCTGCCCACTCGGTGCCAGGCTCGCGGCGGCCTGCAAAACCGGAGGCAGGTGAGACCGTAAGGCCGCTCGCCGAGATCACCGACATCCACGACATCCACCCTGGGCCAAAAGATGGCTGCCGCGTAACCGCCCGAAACGAGATAACCCACTACCAATTGATGGCTCCCAGTGCACACATCGCTGAATTGACACGTGGATGTCCTCTCTGAACATATTTCAGCAGTTGTTTCTGCAGAGTTACTGTTCAGACACAGAGCTGACGGCAGTTGCGGTGCCCCCGAGGGAAGCCGCGGGCTCTGTTTGCCCCCCCCCCCCACCCCCCCGGGTCGGATGCCTTGGTTCAGGTGGTTCACCCTCGACGCATCCAAACCAGAGACGGGACGGGGGGCGAGGCCACGAGATTCCAAACAGGCCTCAGTCCTCACCTCACAGCAAAAATGAAGACGATGTGATGATCATTATTGTTGTCATGGTCGTAGAGACTTAAAGGGGTTTCTCTACGGACGAACCCTGTGACCAAAATGTGATGCTAAGTGAAATGAATAATGCAGAGATTGCGATGAATAATGCAGCCCAGAGAGCAAGGTGTGCTGATGTGACAGAGTAGATTTGAACTTGAGGTTCTCCCACAGAGGAAAACCAAGCATCTATCCACCGTGACCCGGGGCAAATAGTATTTGCAAACATTAGACTCCATTGTTTGGTTTTGATCTCTTCCACTGCCAGATGGGTGGAGTCTGCAACCATAAGCTGTAGAAATCTCGGCAGACAGCTTAGACAATTAATCAATTTAGTATTTGAGCTTTTGACTGAGAAGTTATCTCGACACAAGTCTCAAACATCCTAAAAATAAAACAGTAAACATACTTTCTTGCCTTCCTATTCCCATGCTGGACTGCGACTGGTTCTGTGGGGCTAATGCATGCTGGGATGTACACCTTGGACCATGAAATCGTTCAAACACAAGCAACAACAATGTGGACAATTTTGGGTTTGCACGTCAACCTCAAAATAGAAATTGGCCAAATGGGGTTTGAAAGGATTTTAAAAAGCCCAACAGCTAAACCACAAAGGAGAACCTAATCCCCGAAATTAGAGTTAGAACAAGCAAAGAATAAATGTTCACCTCACAACATAATCACTATTTTGGTAAACTTCCACGTCGTAAAAGTTGAACATCATAAATATAATCAAAATAAACAAAACATGAAAAGTTGTGTCACTCCTTCACTTACATGTATTTGTTTGTGCGTACGAAGGTGACTCAGCAAAACCGGGGCTGATTTTATAAAAAGATTCTGCGGGGATTGAGGGCATTACACAATTCATATTAAGCTCGCATGTGATGGCTAATCCAGCGTGAGGCGTGAAAGCGGCCCATGAGTCATCAGTTTTCCCCGTGTTTGATTTCTTCTGTGTCACATCCAAAAACCTGTGCCCCCCACCCATTACACACAGACCTCACCCCCCCCCCCCCCCTCCCCACGCTCTCCATCCAGTCTGAGGCATCCACATCCGCTCCCGTCGCACTCGCTCTCCCGAAAGCGCCCTCAGCCCCCAACATTCAGGGGAATTAAAAGATATGCTTCGAACGAGACTAAATCCACACCCATGTTTGATTTCTTGTTTTCCACAGTCTGAATCAAGCACCGCCAGCGAGATGCAACTAGAAGTTGTTGAGCCGCGTTTCACCTCGCCGTAAGTCCCCCCCAATTACTGCCTGAAAGCCTCCTCCTGTCTGAATGTTTTGTAACATTGTTACACGGATTAGAACCAGAGTAATCACGCACAAACATATAAGCAGTGTGAGGCTCCCTGTGTTGTGTTCCCCCCGGCTGCAACCACAGTTCCCTTTTCCCTCGTTTCCGGCCTTTTTCTCTCGCAGGTGGGATCCGCATTCAGACCAGTACTTTTGACAAACATCTTACAAGCACGGGGGGGCGGGGCGGGGGGGGGGGGGGGGGGGGGGGTGGGGGGGCTCGCCTCGCCTCCTGTACCTCGCACGCGTGTGTTCTCTTTTGTCCTCGTCATAAAGTTTCAATAATCTTCCTCTAAAGCCCCGCACGCCTCCGAGTATTGTGACGAAGTGAAGAGGCAGAATTCAGCTGCTGAGAATCAGGTACACACCCCCCTACCCCCCTCCCCCTCCCTAGAGGCTACTCCGTCGGGCACAATGGAAATTTCACAATACAGCATCTTGAATCACAGCCCTGAGCGTGCCCCGGAGTCTGTAAAGGCATTTTATTTGCACTCTCCAGCCGCTCCCAATACTTAAACATTAAACGCCAAGGCTAGACAGGCAAAAACACTTTGAAGCCGAGTGCAGGTTGAACCCAGTGGGAGGGGAAGGAGGTGAGTGAGTGGTGAGCAGAGGCCTGATCTGTGTGTGTGTGTGTGTGCACAATACTCAACCAGGTGAGTCAGTGCTCGCCACCATCGCATTCTTAAGCAACGGCGAAGGAGAAGGAGAAGGGGCGGGGCCAACCGGCTCGAAGGTTTTTTCCCGGGACGCATCGAAAGTTGCGAGTTAACGGGTCGCTTTGTCGTCGAGGAGCCTAACCGCTGTTAGCTTAGGTTAGCATTCAACACTTGAAACAGGGTGACACGGCTGGTCTGGCTCTGGTCTTGTCATCAGTGATGGTTGCCAGGCAACCAGAGGAGACTCCCGGGATGTGGTGGCTTCCTGTTGTGCTGGATGCTGTTAACTTAACGGAGACGTGCTAGCTGTTTTCCAGTGTTCACCAGTTTTGCTGGTTATAGTTTTGTGGTGTCCATCTTAACTCTTGGTAAGATGAGGACTTAAGCATTGACATTCTTCTGTATTATTTGATGATGAATTGCTGATTGATAGAATGCTATTTTATTGAAGGTGTATTATTATGATGAAAGATCGAAAATAAAGCCTACAGCGAGAGATTCTTTCATTACACTTGTTTTTTGGTGGTATTAGCACCACCGATCCTCACTTAGCTGGAGATGCTGCTACTCATTTCCAGTAAATCGGTAACAGGAACTATATTATCTCACCCCCGGTGGCGGGATTAAAGTGCCTCCGGAAAAACGTGTTGATCAGCAAAGGTTACAGGAAACAGTTCCAATCATAATACCAGTTACTCAAAGACATACAGTTGTGAAACAGCACATAAGATATGCCAACTGTACCAGTATCGGCTATGCAAATACGCTCCTGATTGACGAGCAATCTGCTTCAACGTGATCCCTCCGCCATTTGCTTTCATTAAAGTAAGGGCACTCACTGTGTCTCACTAATGGGGGCTGAGTGACTTTGAGTTTGGGCCCATTTCAAACCCTCGGCTACGAAAATGGAAAGTTATAATTCCCTCTGTGACTGAAGTGGTGTTGGAGCTGTAGGCAAGACAACAAACAGCAGGAAAGCTTAATATTAATATTAATATAGCTTAATATTTGCTGGGTTGGCTTGTTAGATACAGACTTCTTGTAAATGTATCACACCTCCCCGGTAAGGAAAGCACTATTTTGCCTCAGTGAACGTTTTTTACTGGGCTGTGTAGTTACATTGTTCCCTTTGATTTAAACCAATTGCAAAATGATTTGCTGCGAGATATCACCATTTATCAAAGAAAGGTAAGCGCCGGCATGCTCGGTGATGTCACAGTTTGTGCTAAATCAAACTGATGGCTTTTTATTGCAACTTTATAAATCCAGGAAATTGGCGCCACTGATCAAAGTAATTGCCTTGAAGGAACAACGAAGCTCAAAAAAAGTGACAGTGTCCCATATCTGGTTATGACTTGTGGCTTTGGATGGACACAGATCTTTTTCGGCTGGATGATTGATTGGGTATCAAAGTGAAAGCGGCTATTCATTTCGTGTCGGATACGCTCCGCGTGATGATCGGCGCTTTTTGTCGGTAGTAAAGATGCTCGGCGCCGTGTGATTTGTAGCCGTCTGCAATGCGCCGATTATTCTGACACGGCTACTAAAATCAAATGGTTTTGAATGGTTATCAATTAATATCAACCACAAAGAACAATTTACCCAGAGGAAAATACTTGTGTGTGTATAGTGTGTGATGGTGATGTATCTACTGACCCCAAATCAAGTCACCTGACCACAGGGTAACAGACAGAAAGATGCAGTAACACACACACAAGCAGAAAAACACATGTCAAAATGTGAAAACTGACAAACACTCATCGCCCCCCCCCCCCCCCCCCCCCCTCGAGGGACGATGGCGAGTGTGCACGTTGGGCTACGGCAGTGGGGATAACAGCCCAACGGGAGTTAATGAGGCGAGCGACTGGCGGGGCGGCCTGTGCCTGTGTCAACAGGGTGGGGAGGACAGTCTGGTTTGGGGCGGGGGGGACTGAGCGTCTGAGGGAGCCCAGGTGAGGAGAGAGAGCGAGCCCGGAGCCGGTGTTGATGGGAAATGTCAAAAGCTTTCGGGGGAGGGGGGCACAACACTGCGCCGTATCTCTGGCCTGCACCGTGGCAACGACCGCCCCCCCCCTCCCACCCCGGTTCTCCCACGCCCCTTATTCCACAGACACCCCCGAATAACAAAATCCACCTTTGAGACATCTTCATTCTTTTTTTTCTTTTCTCCTTCTTTTTAACGAGCAGAAACTCCCCGAGAAACTTCAAATACTTCAAATCCCTTCATGGCGAGCTTCAGAAAAAAAGCTGCCCAACAATCAGCAGCTGGGCTCTCATACCTATTTTTTTTTTATGATTTGTTTAGCCAGGGTGATTGTGTGGGTTAATTGTTCACCGCGGCAGATGCTTCTGTTTGATTGTGTCTCCTATTGACCTGCATTTAAAAGCTTTGATGTCCCATCGGGAACAGACAGCGGGACAGTCACAGTCCAACAGATGGACGCGTTGACATCACTGCCCGCCATTTGGAATTGACGTTCTGGCCTCTTAATGAATGAGTTTTTTGGGCCTGTAGTGATTGGCAGGTAACCGAGCTGTTTACCCGATCAGTAAATTTGCTGAAATGACGCTGAAAGATGCCCAAAAAGCTTCAAAAGTGTAATCACACGTTCCATTGTCTATAGACGACAACAGATATTGATCACTGCAGCTTCGCGTTGCAGGAAGTAATATCACGATCCCATTTGGTATTACATCATTGTGGTCTCGTTCCACCGGGGGGTTCACGTGGTCCAACGAGCCCACCGCTTCTCTTTCTCGATGTGTCTGTGCTCAGCTCGGTAAGCCGTGGGGGGGGGGGGGGGCGTGGGGGGGGGGTTGGGGGTAATCCCGTCCTGCCACTGCAAATAAAACCCTCAGAACTAAGTACATTTACAACACCACTAACAAGTAAACTGGAGGATGAAAACGGAGGAGAAGGGGCTGCGTGGGCATGTCAGGACGAGTCCAAACATCTCGCCGCTTTGGGTTATCAGAGAAGGTCAGACTTGTTTCGGCCCGACAGCCGTCCTGGTTGTTGAATCATATTCAGAACGGGGATAAAGTCAAAGGGGTGAAAGTACGATCGAGGCCTGTGTCTGTGTGTGTGTGTGTGTGTGTCTGTGTGTGTGTGTGCGCGCGCCTTGATACTCGGTGAACTTCTCCCCACTTCCCGTCCGCAGGTGGGAAACTCCTCATCCTTTATCTTTACTGCCTCGGCTGCCCTGTCACCAGCAGGTGGGAGGAGCTTACGGGTTGGAAGTTTCTTTTGGGTGTGCTACTGCAGGGTGGAGAGGTTTATAAAAGGCTTAGATCACAGGTGAGGGGATCACAGAGGAGACCGTGCAGGTGTTTGAGGAGCCGTGTTTTAGTACCGTGTGCACATGAACCCAGTATCATTTCGTGCAATATTTTTGGGAAGACGTGTGCCCCTCCGCAGATCAAAAGCACAGGTTACACCTTGCAGTGCAGCCAATCTCACAGAGATTATCTCGCTCAAGGATCCTATTATTTAATAGTAGCATAGATTGATTATTGTTTAGTGCTGCTCAAATTGACGTTTATGCTTTGTTCTTGCGGAAAGGGTGTTTTCCCAGCTTGGATCCTCCGTTGTTTTCTCGAGTAACCACACCTTCCGTTTCTCATAATCCTACATTGTGGTCAGATTAGGAATATTTTCCATTATATGCGTGGATTTGTTTTTTGGGTTATAATGCAATGTAAGGGGCTTTGGATAAAAGCGTCAGCTAAGTGTCATGTAATGTCATGTTTGACTTTAATCAAGTGTTTTTTGCTCATTTTAGAAACCCTTCGCTTCCTCTAATAATCTCACCAAACTCTCAGAGGTCGTTTTTTTTGGTAAAAGGTCGGAGCCTCTGCTTGCGTAGCTCCCCGAAAACTGACAGGGCAGTGTTTAAAAACTCACCCACCCGCCACATTGTTGAGTAAACTACCAAAAAGACTGGCGCTTGGCGCTCCAAAATGTGTTGAATTTGCTGCCTTTTCTTTTTCTTCAAATCCAGGAAGTCATGGACCCAGAGGAAAGGTTCAATGTCCAAACAAGGCAATTTGACTCGAGAGGGAATTTTTTTTTTTTTATTAGGTTTAATTTCATTTATTCATTTTTGTATTGTTTTGATAACAATGTAGTGTGTGTTACTCTGCAGAAGGCGCAGAATTGCAGAAATCCTGATAAAAAAACGAGGAGGCCGCCGGTCTCGTCCCCTGTCGGTGTGTTTGTCTGGATGTCGGGGTCAGCGTTGACTCAACGTGCGCATGCAGGCCGATAGGCGGATCCGAGTGTGGCCTCACGGCATTGGTCATGGCTCGTTGGGCGGGGGGGGGGGGGGGTCTAATAGTTTGATGTGCTGTGATGTGGATCAAGAAGCACCGACATCCTCCGGAAATCCTGTTTCAGTAGAAACAGTTTCTTATCTGGGTGCACTTTGTACCTTAGGCTGCGACTTACAAAAAGAATCAGGAATAATCAGGCAAACCACAAATGGACACGCTTTGCAGATAAAACCAACTGGATGGCATTACATTGAAGAAAAAGTACCTTTTATTATTATTTTTTTATTAAAAAGCTGGAAACACTGCGTCGTTAAATAAATGAATGTCAAAAAGCAGCAATAAATACTTGAAAATCCCCAAACCAGCAGTTGTAGGCCTTTCATTTGTTACAGTGAATAAAAATAATGGCAAATCCAATGCTTTTCTGATCCCTAAGCTATGTTTAGAGCCTTATTTAGCATTGAACATGCATTTAAGGCCCTAATAACAACGTAGCAAGTGAATAGTGGAGGTGGATCGATCTCCAGAAGAAGTTTGCATAAAATCCTCCTCTGACAGTCCCGTCATTGTTGAAAAGGTGGTTGTTAACAGCTCAGAGGCAGACTTGTAGTGAGCCGACTGCCGCAGTGCTTAAAGAGCACTTAAAGAGCAGCGAGCGCATCAGAGGAAAAAAAAAAATAGGAATGAAAAAGGAGGAAGAGAAACAACTTCAATGAGGGTCAATGATCATCGTGCAGCCGTGGTTCTTGTCGTATGGCGAGCGTGGAGTCGGGGGTTGGAACGCTCGCCATCCTTTCCTCACGTCACTTCGGCACCTGAGTGGCAGTGGAAGCAATCTGGAAAAGAAGGTGGAACAAAAGGAGAAGGTGGAATAGGATGAAGGATACACGGAGGCATCGTGTTTTCTTAGTGATGTCTTGTGGGTGAGAGGTTCAACAGGTGGTTTGGGGGCCAATAGGGGGCACTGGGGGCCTAATCCACAAGTTTGGGAGCAAGCCGTAGATCAAGCGTCACCAAACAGGCTTCCCTTCTGAACGCCGCACTACTGAAACTGAACCTGCTTTTCCTTGAACTCTTGGAAAGGAAAATGAACGCCGCCGCCGCCTGAACCGTCATCAGCGAGTCAGCGACGTCTAATCAGGGCTTGATTGGCACCCTGGGAAGAAACGGCCCGTAAATCAGCCTGATGTGAAGAGCTGTTTTCGAGGGCGCAGCCGGCTCTATACAGATAAATACAGGCGCCGCTGTTTTTTTTCCCCTTAGGAATCACAAGCATTCAATGCCGTTCGTTTGTCCACTTATGCAATTTTAACATTTGAAGGAAGAGCTGCTCGTTATCTGCATTCACTCACTTTAAGGAGCCTTCCCACTAATTACGACCCCGCTCTCCTGCTGCGATGCATTAGCTGCACTGAGCTATGATAAAGCGCATTGTTGTCACCAACTGCCGTGCAGAGAGAGAGAGAGAGAGACTGACCTGCTCCTGTCCTCTACACCTCATGGGCTGTGGTTACCAATGGAAACAGCGCAAGGCTAACATTTACCCGCACTTCTTTGTGTGATGTATTGCAGAAAAGAAAAAAAGATGAACAAAGCACAGTAGCATACTGTGTGTGTGTGTGTGTGTGTGTGTGTGTGTGAGAGAGAGAGAGACGGAGGGGAGGCTGTGCAGAGACTGAACTTTCCCAACTAATGTACCTTGTGATTCTGGCGGTGACAAAGATAAATTAGCCAAAGAAAGAGCGGGGGACGCTTCAACAGCAACCGACCCTCCGACACCAATTAGCAGATTGATTACGCGCCTGAGAGAAGCGGACGCTTGTCAATCAGCGCCACACAAGGAGAGCGACAGGAAGGAGCTGGCGTGGATGTACCTGGAATGTTAAAGGAACAAGAGGCTGCTCCAGGGGATCCATACAGAGGCACTGATCCATAGGACTCAACGACGACACACTGAAACAGCAAAGGTGCAAATACCACTATGCCACTGGGGAAGCCTGAAAACCTTCACAGGCTGCAAACTCAAATACCTGTATAACTGGAGGCCCACGGGGCCCGTTGTGATGGCTGGCCATGCACCCAGCTTCCTGTACCATCTGAGTGGCTTACCTGCAAACAGTCATTCTGCAAAGAGGGGTATTTTTGGTGTGTGTGTGTGTGTGTGCATGCATAGATTATTTGCACACATGTTTATTCTTGTTCTGCTCATGCACACACACACACACACACACACACATGTGCAGAGGCGTATACATCCCCACGTTATCCATCAACTCCCGAGGGGCTTGGTAGTGCTGTCCTCTGGATGGTGACAGTCTTGTTCGCCTTCATTTAGCAAGGACACACCGGCAAGGACACAAAGTAAATAAACGCCAACCGCACAATTTAGTGCGGCCTGACACGTGCAAACAGCAAGAGAAGATGGGAAAGAGAGAGTTGGGAGCTTTACTCAAGATACGAGAAGACTTGAAAACTGCTGCTGCTGCGCGAGGAGGTTCGAACCCGACGGCGTTCCGTCCTCAGAGACATTGAGGGGTGCCGCAGCTCAATTTAATGTGCAGAGGCTCAATCCTCTTCAACGGGGCAGTGAAACTCGGAGAAGAAAAGGGCACGATTTCGATTTGCCCCCCCCCCCCCCCCCCCCCAGGTCCTGATTCTTTGAATGAAAAGAAGGAGAGGAAACAGAAACCAATTTGTTAGATTAAACATTTCTCATGCAGCCGCATGATTTAGAAGGTCTGCTGACCGCAGTCGCCCAAGGTTTTACCTCCTCTAAGACACAGGATTCTGTCAATCTGGCCCAGCCAGAATGTCTAATTATAGTCTGCAGACGCAAGAAGGTCAAAAGCTTATTAAAAGTCAAGATTAAAATTCCCAATGCATATTATGAGCCACCTTCTCCCCTGACTAGCAATTATTTGCTAACTCATGCCAGTGCGGAGAGCAATATTTCTCTGGAGGAACACGTTATGTGTGAGGTGGTTGTGTGTGTTATTGTGAGGGGATTAAGGCGCATTAAATGTTCTAGTGATTTGACTTTGCAGCTGACATTTGGTTTCGCTCTAGCATTCCCTGATCTCCCCTGGTCTTAATAATGGCAGGGGGGAGGTGAAGGAAGTGATTTGACCGTTTCCTTGTTGTTGTTTTTTTGTTGTTGTTTTTTGTGCCGTCATAGTAAGAAAATGATCTTAAGATGATGAACGTGTTTGATTAGTGGTTATTATAACTGACAAATGGTGACGACTGAAAGATCCGTAAGTCCTATGGGGGAAAGTAGTCGCCCTTGCTTAGGGAAATAAAGGGTGACGGTAACAGAACAAAACTCAAAGCGAGAAGCAGTCGGAGTTTCAGCAGTTGCAGATGGTCTGAAAGTCTAGACCCGGTGTAGCATGTTTTTGCACCGAGGAAGCAGCCTCACGGTGTCAAGCGGGGTCATCACAATAAACATCTTTTTCTCCATCATTCTCAGAGACTTCTTTACTCACCGTCTTTAAAGAACATCACCCCCCCCCCCCACCCCTAAATATGTGCGGACGGACGCCTCAGTGGACCAGCTAAGCTGTTGCTAGCAGACATGTTCTGTTATGAACCAAGGAGCATTTCAGTCAACAGCATCGATCCAACTCTGAAAAAAAAAAAAAAGTCTCTCTCCCTCTTTTCTTTTCTTTTTTTCTTCTTCTCTCCTCTGGAAAGCTTCCAGCCGCGTCTAATCACCCTGCTGCTCCCGTATAGATCAGAGTTCACCTTCCATTACGGCATTACAGGGCCGGAATCTTAATTGAAAAATTGATTACAGAATAATGACATGACACTTGTTTAATCAACTCACTCCAGAGCCGGTCGAAATGGGGGGGTGACACGTGGGCGCGCCCGCAATCCCCGTGGCGTGTGTGGGTAATGAAAGCTGCGAGGTGAAAGGCACTTTATCAAATGAATGGCTGAAACACTGCAGACCGTAGTTATTATCAGTCCAGGCTGGAGGCTGAGACTCCTGTGAAGACCGGGACGCAGCTGAGGGTAATCTCTACCTGGATTTAATTGCTAGGTGGAGAACAGGGGGGGGGGGGGATTGCCATTTTTATGAAAGTGAACCTGATAGCTCTCTTCCACGCTGCCTCCTCACATGTGGTTTCAGCGATCCCAGGTCATCTTCCCTGCATCTGCTCCTTCGTGGAGGCAACTGCTGAGGAATAAGCGTATTCATTATGGCTGGTGTGGTTGAATGGTATCTGAGGGCATCACAGCGGTGGCAGCACAATCTGAGCATTCCCCTCAATAACCCCCCCCCCCCCCCCCCGTGTGTGTGTGTTTTTGGTGCTCAGACGCAGGACCGGGCACGTCTGCCGCCTGCATTGATGCGTTTCGGGGGTCTCGAGCAAAACCGTGATGCATCCATCTGTATTCATGTATTCGCAGGGCAACAATGACCCGCTCTGTGGCTCCAGGAGTGGGATAACGAAAGCTTTGTGACATCCACACGGTCATCAATTTACAGACAGACAGACATCATCTCTGTGGTCTTCGCTGCATCCTCCGAATCCACATTGTCACGAAGAGGTGGGGGGGGGGGGGGGGAGGGGGTGTGGGGGGGAGGTCACCCGATATTTCGTGGTTGTCCACGTTGCGTCGTTCACGGGCACCTGCTGGAGGTAAACCACACTTTTTGTACGTTTCCATTATGATAATTCCACGTTTGTGTGTCGAGTATCCGGGGCCGGAGCTTATCATCTGCAGACTTAACCGTGCATCGGATCGCCTTGTTTTTAACTTTTCATTTTAATCTCCTTTTGATGTGTTGTTCCACTCGCGAGAGGTAGCTTAATGCACAGGTATCAGTAGGAATTACAGGAGGGCTCCTGCTCACCGTCAGCCACACTTTCTTGTGGCTTACTAAGTAGAGCTGGCTGCTGTCGGAGATGAAGGGGCCACTCTGAAGTTTTTTCATAGATGATCATGCCGGATTTTTTTTTTTTTTATGTTCTCCAACCTTTGAACACAGGATGTGTTTCCAAGTTGAGTAATTAACTCGGGGCTCAGCCATTTTCATCCAGCGACGGAAAGTTACCAAATGATGAAAATGAAAGATCAATACTTTGCAAAAGTACATTCCCAGTTGCATTATTTTAAATGTGTGTGACTCAGTTGCAGTGATTACTTAGATTTTGTAATGAAGTCATCGAAGCAAATTTAATTTGAGCCAAGTTCTGAAACCAGTTTTTTTGTCTGGCTCATAATTCAGTAACGCCCCGGTTGAACCCATTGCTCTGCCTTGGCCAAGGAGGAAAGTATATTAAGGATTATAAATTGCAGGGGGAATAAATGACAGAGCACTTTTTGCAATGGATTAAGTCTGAGTGTGCGACTGCTTGTGTGTTTTGTTGATGTGATTTTGTCTTGGGAAGCCACTTATTGTGGTCATGTTTAATTCCTTTTGCAGCATTTGGGGCTTTAAAAGGAGATCTCTGCTCCTCTGTCGAAGCAGGTGAAGAAGGGCGGGAAGTAGAGTCGGGGCAACTTTTCTCTTTCTTAACATTCAATGAGACTAAAGAGAACCACATTAATGTTTCACTCCGTAGTTTAGCATCAAGTGTAGGGTCATTTCAAATGCATTTTGAATACGAGAGACATGTGACTGTAGTGTGTACTGGAAAAAAAAACAACACTAAACTCTCAGTGTTTTATCAAACACAACTTTTTTGTGCACAGATTTGACTTTACTGTTGATTCTTTTATATTTCTCCAGAAATGCTAATAATGCAGAATAGAATTCATCACTCTGAATGAACAGCGTTACGATGCAGGCAGGTTAATCCATCCGGATCCTCAGTATCATAAGAAATGACAGTATATCACTATTGATGAACACTGAAAACGATGCAGTGCTCCCAACACAATTAACCAATTGAGCTGATCGGGAGGAATTAAACCACAGATGTGATTCAGTGTTTCCTATCTGCCTTTACTCAGAAAAATTAAACTATATATTGAGCGATGTGACATCCTCGCGTTTTCAAACTCGGTTCGTCAACCAGCCTGGACCGAAGCCTGCGCCCAACTCCGAGCACTTCACTTAGAAGTAATACATTTGAGAGGAGGCCAAGCAGACATTTGCTAGCTGGCTAGTCTGAGCCGCCGGATGCAGACCGACATTCTCCTACCCGTCTATTTGACTTGATTGGATCAAAGAAATACAAACGAATCAGAGCCTTTTTTCACCGATAACCAAAATGGTTACATTACGTATATCGTCTTTAGCTTGTAGGCAGCATTAGCTTGCAAACAGGTCCTTTTTCAAATGATATTGTAATGAGAAATGTAATTGCTTCCAGGGTTACGTTTTGTTGAGTAAACATGAGCTGTTGACCATTTACTATGAGTGCCTAAACACGTCAGAGCAATAAGAACAAGCATGTGTTCTACGGAACATAGGAATATGTTGTGAGTAAACCTTTCACAGATGCACGCATTTGCATCATTTTTGCCACCTGGCGAATTCCTGATGTTTTATAGGAGCAAAGGTTTCTGGGTAATTTGCACACTTGCAGGCTGAGCAGATTGCATGGTTAGCGAGCATCTCCGCCCTCGCAGGCAGCCGGGGGTATCGATGATGTAATCCTCATCCAGAGACAAACACAGATATACGGTATTACATCATCAGTGCTGAACCTGGGTAGACAGCGGGCACACACACACACACACACACACACACTTAGGATAATTAAGCTTTTGCTGCTCAGCGTCCATTGTTGACATTCAGCAGCCTTTCAGAACTTTTGAATGTGGTGCTAATTTGGCAACGGCGGTGCCTTTTTATCATTTGGCAGATGCTTTTCAATCACGTGTAATGCTGTGAGGGGAAAATGAGTATCTCGGGATGGTCTGGCGGAGTGTGTTAAGTTGGTGGATTTTGGGGGGAAATGAGGAAGCTTTCAATGTGTCTACACTCAGGGTGGGAATGACAAGACCAGGGTGCAGGAAGAAGAAATTATATCCCCCGAAGACTTGTTTGACAGTTTTATAGTGCAACATCTATTTTCTCTATCCTCCATATCGACATCCGTCTGGGGAAAAGAGCGCCATTAGTTCCCCCCAAAACACATTTCAATAATTAATATTATGCTTGGGAAAATCTCTGAATATGGTGGATAGAAATGTAGGTAGGCATTGTTTTCACAATGGTCAAAACGAAAGTATACAGTCTCTATTTTTCTCTATTTTCATATATATATATATATATATATAGTTTTCTTCACGCTTATCTGTTATTGTGCAGAGCTGGAGAAGGCAAAACACCTCCGAGTGTCATTATATTTAAATATGCTCCCAAGAAATAGGGGTTAAAATCAATACCTTTTTATTACTTCATTTTTAAAAATGCTAATTGCCTGCATCCAAAATATATCTGCATGTAACTTTAGTTTTTATTGTGTCATTATTTCTCTAACTGAGTCAGAAACTAATCTGTGCTGATGTAGTATTTTTATTAGCATTTTACTTAAAAATAAAAAAATTGTATCAAAGGTCATTGAAATGATCTCAAACCCATTTAAACATGTTTAAACAGCTCAACTAGTTTCATACAGTATGTAAAGCGTGATGCCATTAATTAGCTCATCCTGATTTGGGATCAATATTATATTCCTGTGAGGTTTGCACATTCATCCTAGAAAAGAGGGACACTGTTACACCTTCAATGCAAACATGAATTGGATGTTAGCACGAATTTACAAGTCTAGTTAATTCCAGGCCATAACAGAAATTTCTCATAAAAGATCCCACCTGACACACAAAACCGTCAATTGAAAAGTAACATACTAAAAATGGCCGCATGCTGTTAACAATTCAAACCCCCCATCATTTCATTTTAAACTCCAGCGGAGATGCCACAGTCAGTCGGAACTTTGTAAAGTGAGTGTGACATGGCGATATTTTCCTGTTTGCCGTAAAAAAAACAAAAACAATCTCACTCATCAATGGGTTGCATCCAAATCAACGGCCTTGCATGTCAATTGAACCAAGTCCCGTGCTTTAAAATCGTCCACGGCTGCTGGAGCTGACGCGAGCACGTCGTGTTCAAAGTTGCCTAAAAATCACACGTCTGGCCCGCTGTCACATTTAGTGAAATAGAAAGTAGCTGCTGACTCACTGTCTGCGGGATCAAGCCGTGTGCATAAACAGGAAGGTGCGGCTAATGAAGTGACCACGGTGTGTGCAATTAAACCCCCGCCCCCCCCCCCCCCCCCCCTCCCTTGTGACCCGCCTGGTATTTTTCACACAGAACGACCGTGTTGCTTTTTGACACGTGAACTTCCTGGTGGAGCACAGGCGTCGATGCGCTGCAGCTTCTGTAACCAGAGTTATTGTAGCCTCTCACAATTACGCGTGAGCGTCATCACTATTTAGCAGAATACCCTGTAATATTTTTTTCCTTCTCACCGTGAATTAGGGCCTACGGAAATTACAGGCTGGAGGTCTGCCTCGCCGTTTTATGAACTTTAAGTGCTGATATTGATGGAAGGGTAATGGTAGTCCTCGGCCCCGAGTGTAAATAGTATCTAAAGTGATTACTCTCTTATCCCGTGGGGTAAAAAGGTGGAGAAGCACTTAAAAGATGAAATATGACGGATGGGCGCGGACCCGAGAACGCTGCATTGGTTTCATTTTGATGGTTTATTGGCTTAAATTTCAGGTCTATGATGGATATGAAAATAAACAAAGTGGACTATAAAACAGAGTAAAGGTTTTTCTACTTCGTTATACATTTACTCCACTGCATTGGAGAAGTGAAGATTGTCCTTTTCAACCCACTACGTTGATCTAACAGCAATTTTTTTTTCGTTAAATAAGATTGTAAACTGCACTGAGGAATCCAGCAGAACAACAGTTATATTCTGCGTACACAATGATGCATTGGTAATAATCAACGGCTTGATGTACTACTACCTCGTCGCTTTTATTCACTTGAACGGTTTGAAAACATCTTTCTCTACTGTTCATGTCGTAAAGCGAATTCATGGGTTGTCATCATCTAACACTGCTTTTTTTTAATGTGTTATTACACACGTCTATGTTTTTTATAGTGAATATGTTTTTGTTTTAAAAAGTGAATTACAAAGAAAAAAAAAACATTTATGTCACATGACTCAACCTGCACGGATAAATACACACCAGATTGCACGATCTTTATCATTGAAAAAAATCATATTTTGAGATGTGACTATGATAGTGAAAGTGTCAAACTACAAGTTGTCATTTTTGACTCCTCTAACAGTTTTCTGAATGTATAAAAATAAACAACTTGTGGCCTTTTAAATGATTGAAATAATCACTGTTTTTTTTACTGTCCTACAGAAGTTCCTGAGCCGCTCTCCTCCTCCGAACGCCGTTGTGATGTGATCCTGAGACCTGGCGGGCGGTCCACGCTCGGTTCAGCATCGCTCCGCGGGGCTGAACAGGGAGGCAGAACGCCGCCTGAGAGCGCCTCTCCTCCGCTGCGCCTCCCGATCAATCCGCCCTGGCAGTTCCCTCTGTTCGCGCTTAAGTAGCTGTAAAATTATTTCGGTTCAATTTATATCCTCAAAGCCCTCGTTACAGGGGACTCCCCTCTCTTGACACCCCGTGTCGAAGGGTTAAGATTCTGATTTTCATCAGTGAGTGGTGCGCCCCCCCCCCTCCCTTCCTCCCCTTGCCTCCACTGGCGTCCGGCCTCCTAAAGGAGGGAAGCTGAACATGTAGCTGATATCTTTCAATCGAGAGCTCTCTCTCCGTCCCTGCAATCACAGTGTCATTGTTCGTCTCATGTTGTGGAAAGCTCTTTTGACAGAGCGCTGCCATGAATCACCTGGCTCAGGCCTTTGGAAGAGAAGCCTTCAGATCCCATCGTCCTCTTTTTCATAGTTGGGGGGGGGGGGGGGAGAAAAAACAACAACATTCAATTCATTTCTCCTTTTCTTTCATGTCTTGTGCCTCTCTTTTTCTTTTTTTTTGTACACACTGTTTTTAAAAAAAAAAAAAGAAAAGAAAAAGTTATTCACTGCAGACTGTCCTCTTTTCTTCTCGCTGGGATTCGCAAAGCAAATATCTGGCGGGTTTGGTGCATAAAGGAAGCGCTTTTACTTGCTTCAGGTGCTGACGGCAAGACGCACTCTGTTATGTTGGAGGCTTAGAAAAACAAAAAACTTTTCAGGGAAACGCTCAGCGGCCCCGTTAAGTGTTTGGAGGCTTCCAACTCTTCCTCCTCTCACTCTGTGCAAAACACTCTTTTGTACAAACAATCTGTAGCAATGTGGAGAAACTTGTGCTCTTTCTAAGTTTGATCATGAAGTCCCTCAGTTTTTTGGGGGGGGTTTACCCCCCACCCCCCACCCTCCCCTTCTTGTATCAACTCCAAAAAAAAGTGAAAAGAGGGACAAATATAAACTTGCAGCAGCAGCGTGTGAGCACATGATCAGGTCCAGGGGTGAGTGTTTTTCAAAAGGCTGAACACATCACAGAAAAAAAAAAAAACGACTGTGGGGAGAAGAACAAACGACACGCCCTCCAACCGGGCAAAGAGAAGTGATTCAGAGCACCTGTGATTCCACTCCACGAAAGCACAATGCGCTTTCACAGCCTGTCAATGATCACTCAATCGCTGCAATAGGCCGATTTTTATTTTTTTTTAAAAAGAGAAAAGAAAATGCTCTCGCACATCTGCGCCCTGTGTCGGTATCAAAGTCACGACGAGCGATGGAACCAGCGGGAGCCTCTTCCCCCCCCCCCACCCCCTGGGGTTGGAAAGCATCTCGTAAGGTTTTTCCATGGAGCTCTACCTCATGGTTGGTTTTAAAGGTGAGGGATGTCATGCGTGGCAGCCCCGAAAGGGAATTTATAGATCCAGACGCATTGTATCCGCCAGCTGTGCAGCAATCACTCCGCCCGATCCTTCAGATGCAGACATAACAAGCCTTCCTGAGTGATGGGATACGTTTTTTGGACCCGACTCCAAAAAAAAGCTTAACCTTAACCAAACATTGCAGACTTCAATGACACGCCGATGCTGATGTGTTCATACATCACAAAGTTCCTGAACACACCAACCAGCAAAAAAAGACGATCTGCCAGACACCCCCAGGACGGATCTTTTAATATTCACGCCAGGGCGGTTAAAAACGCCTTTTATTGCAGTTGTATGCGACGCAGGGAAATTCTTATTGTTGTTTGTAAAGAGTGTATCGCTCACACGATACACAAGTGTCTATCGGAGAGTGTCGGCGCGTGAGAGTTTAAAGGCTGGATGTTTTTCTTAAGGCCGCGTTTGAACACACTTCCTGTGTCTTGCATCCTGAAATGTCTGGAACACGGGGCATGTTTGGACATTTCGACAAAAGGGCAGCGCTATTTTGTCACGAGAAATGTTTTTCCTAGCTAGTTCTTTCATGGAAATATTGAATGATGCGATCAGTACAATTAAGGCACAAGATTCTTCAGCAATGTGAAGTTCGGAGACCTGGACAAACCCTTTGCTGTCTCCAGCGGGAGGGCTGACACCTGGGCAAACACTGCAGCCCAATGATCTGTCATCAGCTATGGAAACCGGCACCAACCCGGTCGCTTTTGTCAGCGCACAAAAGAAAATGCCTCAAATTAATTTAGCACTCGGCATTCATCTTCTGTTGAGGCTTAAGACCTCATCTAAGCTTGCGAAACAGCAAGGGGCTCACGGGGCTTCATGTAAGAATTTTGGCTCATGGGTGAAGCCAAACACTGCTAAGACGTGACATGTTGACTGTTTAGTGAAGTATGTGTATCCTGTTAATTCAGACAGTCGGTAATACCTGGGATCTACCGAGCCCTCAGATGTACTTCTGTGCGTACCCTTCCGTCTCTTGATCCCTTGTTGCCGAGCCCTCCCTCCACAACGCCAGACCTCTCGAGGACGTACGAGATAATTGTCCCTCGGGCCGTCTCGAACCTCGCAGACGCCTTCAAGCGGCGCTCTGCCAGGTCTCGATTACGTCGAGCGCCGCGGCGATGACGCCGTCGGGGTCGGCGGGGCGTCCGTCCCGGTGACGCGCTGCTCGGGCCCGAAGCGAATATTCACACCGTCTGGAATGCAAATGCTTAACATGGCATCTGGCTTTAGGACCTGGTCATGTGTCGCAGCTAATCATTTTCTCTACGTCACAGCTACTGGATTAATTCCCAAACATACAGCCACTGAAGGTTTTTGGATGTATTAGGATGTAAATGCGTACATACTTTGTTTTGTAGTTTATTTTTCAAGATGCAAAAGATATAGACGATATCCAAACAATGGGGTGAAATGAAGGGATAAGTTAAATAGAGCAAGATTCCAATAAAAAGAAAAGCTTACAGACTAAATAGCTACGAAAGTACCTTAAGTGGCAACATTTACAAATGCCAATCAAGTCTGTCACTTCAGTATTTTTCTATTCAAAAGGAGCAAAGCAAATTATCTTTTTACTTCTGTTCAATCCAATCCTGTTTATGTATATTATTCATTTCCAATAGCAGCTAGAAGTAGAAATGTAATGCTAAAACGTTTGTCTCCTAAAGCTTAGAATGTAAATCCTGGATATGTTGTTTAAGAGTCTCACACTTTGTCTGCATCTGTGTACGACTTGTGTTGGGAAGAAAAAAGGTTGCTTGAATTACATGAAGAAAGTGACCGTTTCTAGGGTACATCGCTGGAATCGTTTTTATCCTATATGGTATCGCCCCAAAAGTATTATTAGATAAGGTCATAACATTAAAACAAATAATGATAATAATAGAAGTGCCTTTGGTAAATCATTAAAGCAAATATATTTATGTATTAAAAAGCATTTTGCGAGATAAAATTCCGTTTAATACATTCTGTGGGGAGGAACTTTAATTTCTTTAAATCCTAGGCGTGAATTTCTGAAAATAAAGATAAAACTACCTTTATAGCTTGATGCTGCCGATTGATTCTTAATTTAGGAGAAGTGACTCTTTAAATGTTCAAACAATATCTGTTTCTCTCATTCACTGTTTTCACGCCTTAAGTATTTTCCCTGCAAATCAACCGCAGCCACGAATACATTTATTGCAGGTAAGCCTGCCATAGATTGCCACAAAGCATAGCACAAAAGGAAATAACCTGAGTGCCATTTCCATGGTAACGCCATGTGGCTTGGCTGCAATCACCGCGGCGGCGTAGCGACGGTTGTCACACAAAGCCATTCAGACAGTCAAATGACGAGAGACCTTGAGAGCAGGGCGGGAGTGTGAGAGGGCCTTTTCTTCTCGGCGCTGCATTATAAGGCACACTGCTCAGACTTGATCACACACACCAGAGGAACTCATCTTAAGCCCTTTAAACTAGCCAGTAATCCACCAATATGTGCAATGTGACATGAATCGTTTGGCTGGAAAGGAGGGCGTGCTACTGCATCACATTCAGGTCACCTAATTCCATGTCAGTGTTATCCGTCCCACATCCATGTTATTATTCTTAACAATACTTGCTTTCAGATCAAGCACTTAAAAGGGAGTTAGTGCATCATCTGGATTTGACTTGAATGGCAGGGGGAATTTGGCGAACACATCAACATGCAATGCCAGATACGGCTGAGAAAATATTTCTTTTTCATTTCGCCGTCCGTTGCATCACATGCACGCTGCTGCTGCTGCCGCTTTTGGAGATTGAATCTTGAGTCGTGAACGTCAGAGAGTGATGTATGGCCACTCAATCTACCCAGAACAATAGAACAATGTCTGATCCTAAGCATGGGGGCTGAAGTGTGGACTGTGTTTCTCCGTCAGGACATATCTGAACACCCGAGACTCCTCAACCGGCATATTCATTAAGAAGAGCTCTAACCAGAGAGCTGTATATCATTCAAAGGGTTTCATTCCTGCAGCATTCGCAGTCATCAACTGACAAGAGTCATTAACGTAACATTTGTACGCATTTACAGATAAATCAATAAACACATGTTTTCCAGCATGTTTTATCACACAAACAGCAATGTATTGCTTTTAGAAACATGTGGACGGAGATCTGTAAAAAGCACACGCTGCGCATGAATTAATGAAGGTACTGGATGCACGCAATGATGTAATGGTTTTTGCTTCGAGGCTGCACAGTTTGGTTTCAGTGTGAAAGAATTTGAAGCCTTTTTACATTTGTAAGACACTTTGAAGAAAAGCTGGATTCATAAGAAACAAATTGACTGAATGTATTTTATAATTCATTCCCCCGGTTAGAAAACGCGCCCTGGGTCTCCTCCAGTGAAGCCAGAGGATGAACCGTGCACTTTGTCAGCCCACCAGTCTCATGGCCGGCTTCCCCGCAGGTTTCTTTTCAGCGACAGGTTAGCCACCAGGGCAGATTAAGCCCGCTCCCCTCCCCAATCACCCGGTAATACCAGCAGGCTGCATAAAGCCCATGTTGGGTTTTGCCTGTTGAATGGTGGCTTATGGCAGCTAAAGACCTCTAGAGGGGGAATCCTGAGGGGATTACTCTCACGTTCTCCATGAAGTGGGAAATCAAAACAGTCTCGAGCGTCTGGGGATGATCTCCAACATCCAGCATTCCCCCACATGCACGCGCTCGCACACACACACACACACACGCGCGCTTGCACACACACACACATATCTACGCTCATGTGCAAACATGCACAATCACACAGTCGCACAGACACACACATCAACTTTAAGGATATTGGACACTCCCATCCCTCTTACCCATTGACACCCAGTTTAAAAAAAAAAAAATGTTATACCCAAGTATAGACGTCTAACAAGGGCCAACTCCACTCTGAGAGGATTAGTGTAAGTCGCACTGATAATGAAATCATGGGCTGAGTAGCTGTTGGGAGGATTTTTATACAAAAGAGGCCCGAATTACTTTGTCTTTTCTGTTTTTTGAAAACCTTTATTCTCTACGGTGAGAACATTAAGAACAGTATGAATTCTGCAACGCATGTCACCCTGTGCCCCCCCCCCCTCCCCCCCCACCCCTCTGTGCAGGGAGCCCAAACATTTCCACCGTCCATAAAGAAACTGCTTAGGCCGCTCTCATCAGCAGCGGAACACATCGTCATGGCATTAATCTGCTGCAAGGCCTGCGTCCTCTTTTCACTGCAGGAATTTCGCCTGGGATTACGCAGGCGATCAGCATTCTCTCACATAAATAGATTATTGCACAAAGTAGCAATAAAGAGTCTGTTGAGCTGTGGTGAATAGTCAAATGTGTCATTGTGAATTTGTTAATTATCACAGAAACGCTATGGCCAAATTCAACATTTCCTGCTCACTTCTGCAGTGGAGCAGCTGCCGGTGTCTCGAGGGAGGGGCTGACGTCTCGTAAAAAGAGAAAACATTTTTATCCAAACCAAGCGTCTTTCTCGTCATCATTTGCCCTACAAAATAAATAATCCAAAAGTATTTTCTGATACAAAAAGAAATACTTAGTCACGAAAGCCATGAAGCAGATGAAAGATTCTTCTAGCATTGGAGAACCTAATCTATCTTTGCCTGCTTTAATGTTGTGTTGCCGGTCGAACACTTGCTTCTCGTGGCCATTACCTTTTTTATGCAGTGATGTGAGCAACAAGGAGCGTGCACTTTAAGAACTGAAATTCTACCATAAAGTTGTGAAATTTATGTCATTTTATTTTGTTTCAGGACACATTTTTCATATTTTGTCAAGGTGAGCCATGAAATGTTATGTGATTTTATGGAGTGTCACACCGTTAACTGTTATTTCCCACAACGTAATGCGTTTGAGTGTCAGATGGGATTGAATGTCCCATTGTGTCGTGTCATGTCATGTCGAATCACATCAGGTCACTGTCATGTTATAGAAAGTCATGCCATCAAAGTGGTTGCATCTGAAATTCCGTACTTACATACTTAGTACCCATAAAAGGAGGATGTTGCATGTCTCTGTTTGTCAGAAAGATGTCATCCAGCATAAAAAAGGTGGACGTCTCTGAAGCTGAAAATACACGCTTCTCTGTGAGGTTAAATGTAAAATTCCACTCACGACAGGCATAATTTCTTTTTTTTAAATAAGATCACAAATCCTAATTTGTTCACAAGAGATTGTCAAGGGTTACCATGGTTACGTGTCTCAAACCAAGAAGGAACTGACTTTGTAATTGCGGTACATTATGTCCGAAAACTTAATTACTGCTGCTTGTTATCAAAAGTATGCTGAAAGAGAATAAAAATATTTAGTGTGTAAGGCATTGTAGGCCATGTAAGGTCACTTTGTTTCCTACCATCATATTATATCTATTTAGGATGATTTTTATGTTGTGTTATTTTCCACTTTTCATTTTTTCACAATTTGTGAGACACAGTTTTAGAGGGAACACATTTATTCCAACAAACCAACCAAACTTCACACAGTCGAACTCCATTCACCGACCTGTCCGCCCACATCATCACATCATCAAAGGAGGATTTTCAATGCTACGAATTCTTCTTTTTAGCTTTTACAATCGGAGTGAGTCATGCACAAACGCCCTGTCCATTCGCTCTGAGGCAACACAACCATAAACAGCTGTTACATGTGAAAAGGTTACGTTTTTTTGTTTGGCAAACACCGTGAGACATTTCTCAGTGACTTGGGCTTCTCTAGAATAAAGATTTCCCTCAAAGTGTCGATTCCCAATCGCAGAGAAGCTGACCCGTGGCTTAGGCACAAAAAAAGCTCGGTGAGAAATGTAGGTCAAAAGCTAATTACGTGGTCTGGCGAGTGGGGCTTACATCGAGACGTTTCACAAGGACTACCGCGGCTCTGCCTGCACACGCTTACCAAAGGCCCCCCGTAACATGTGATCGCTCGGTGCTGGTATTTGTTTGGGTACGGGGGGTGGGAAGGGGGGGGTGGGGGGGGTACAGTCGCGCCTTCCCCCTCGCGAACTCCGTGGTCTTCAGGAGCCCAAAGTCCAAACGTCAACGCGAGCTGCCACGATGGCCCTTTGTTGACTTTAAATCAAAGAGGAGAGAGAACGGAGAGCGACGGCAATCTTATTTGTGGAAGCCAACCCCTCACGGAGGGTCTCTCGCAGAAGAGCAGTCATTTAGGGATCAGGGCGGTAAGAGCCACCTGTTGAGAGACAGAAGTTAAAAAGCTATCTGTTGGCCTTCCCAGCATGCCTCTCTGCTCCCAGCCGGCAAGTACAGTTCCAGGACTTAACGTTGCGTTCCGTGTGTAGCGTCGACTGTGATCTCGCAGGAATGCTGCTTTCAAAGTGTTCGGGATTAATATTTAACGCAACGTTGTTTGAAATGCTGAACAGAGTCTGTGGTTTTGTGTGGCTGTGTTTTCTTAAGAGCTGCGCTGCCACCGTTATCAGGTTCTTGTCCGTAACAAAGTATTTATGAGTTGTCTCGAGTGATTGATGCACAGGTGGGCGTGTTGTTGTTTTCCACCAATCCGGGCTGACTTATAAGAGCACGGGCAAAATCGGGCTCTGTGTAATTGTTGTATTTCTATCTGGAAAACGATAGCATGGACACAGTGAAATAACACATCATAAATAAATGATCTATTAGTTATATGCTCAGAATTAAACTCTCAAACTCTTCATAATATGTGTGGATACATCTATATACATAGACATCCATACATACGTATATATATATATTGCAGAGAACGGTGAAGACACCACGAGGTACCGTTGAATCGGTAGCAACCTGGGACCTTGTCCGCTCCACCTATTGCTATAGCAACAGTCTGGCTATTGAGATATGAACAATGTGACGGAGCAAATGGAGGCTGAGACTGGAGGCGGAAGAGAGATGGGATCCTTCAGCTATAATGAAGACGCATTGGGTGTCTCCTCTTGTTCGCCTGTAGATCATTCATTTTGGTCCTGTTCAGGGGGATCTTCTTAGATTCTTACCAAATTGAACCAAAAGCATATTTTACGACACAATAAGGAGTCACCTTAATAAATGTAGTTTGGGTTATGCTTACTCCAAATGCAGAGCTTACTTGACATTAAGTAATCAATGCAGATATGCACAATATATTACTCTTTAAAAAACAAAAATGTAGCTCGCAAGCGAAGAATGTGGAGAGTCTCAAGAAGTAACACAAAAAAGAGGGGTTGGTCAAACATAACTCCCTCAGAGCGATCATTGCACTGATTGGGTGACAAAGATGAAAAAGACCTTTTCAATAACTCAGACTAATGTTGTGCCTTTGCTCGGACCGGCTGTTGCCCCGGGTGCGTGTGAAATGCCTGGCGCGGACAAAGTAAACCACGGCCGGTGCCCATGCTCCATTGTCCTCAAAGCCTCCTAAAGAGGTCTCTTCACAGGTCCAGCAAACACACTCTCCAGACTCTTGGCATATCTCTGAAGATCCTCCTTTTGTGCGAGGAAACACATTACTCTCTCAAGGAGAGGAACAGGGGAAACAAGGCAGCACTGGTGAAAAGGCTTAAGTATCTCAGCCCCCCACCCCAGACCGCCTCTCCTCCTTGCCAGATGATAATTGGGACTGAAACACTTTTTTTTTGGTCCAAGCCTAATTCAGTGAGTAAATTGCAACATGGGAAAAACATGAATGGGGCCCAAGCTGTGTGGTGACATAGCCACAGAGACGCTAAGAGTCGCTCTTTGTGGCCGTCCACAAAAGGGAAATGTTCTGTTAATCAGCATTGTTGTACAAGTAAGTGTGCTTTCCTTCAAAACTATGTGATTGAATGTTCCTCCTGAGGGGGGAGCGGGAAAAATATTGATATTCTGAGCACTGCAAATATCATATCGGCGTAATGTTGGGAAATCAAACCGGAGGAGCCTCACGGTTGTAACATCTCTCGTTTTTTTTTAATTTTTTTTTTTTTAAATGGGAACAAAGTAAACGGCGAAAAGTGAGAGATGGCGATGGAACGGCGTCAATCGTTCATTTCTCTGCAGCTTAATTCCTCGCAGTCGGCACGGAAAACAACCAACAACGCTGAACCCGACCAGCTTATGCTGAATTGTTTTGCAGATTAAAATTCAAGGAGGAATGCAAAGGATCAGCGACAGCCTCAACTTTGCTTCACCAATGTTGTACTTCGCCGACACACAGAGAGGGTCAGCTGACTGACGGATGCACCGTTACTTCGCAGAGCGGCAGCAAGTTGTTCTATCAGTAACGGTATTCATTTCAGCACAGGCTTCGACTTTTAATGTGTGTATTGCCAAAGGGACGGCTACTTCTGGGTTCCTAAAGGAGGATTATATCCACAGCCAAAACACAAAAATATAAATATAGCATTGATTATTGTGCAAAGACAACACATGTTTATTTGTATCGTGTGTCACGTGTAACAAAACCTTGAGCTAGACTCGTTGAACTCACAGGAACAGTTGGGCCCAAAGGTTTATGATGTCTTTGTCCAAGATGGTGATTTCCTCTCAAACGTGCTACTAAATTCAGGAGTTATGTTGTGGATGAAGATGGTGTCACAGTGCAGCTCCACAGCTCCCCCCCCCCCCGCACTCCACCTAATCAGTTTATTCTGTACACCTGCTCGGCACGTTGACCTCGTCAGCCCGACCACGCTCACCTGTCTACCCTCCTCGCTGCCCTCGGGTATTTGAACCCCGGTCACGCGCTCGCTCACTCGCTGCCAGATTGTTCTTTGGCTTCTATGCCAGACTCCCCCAGCGCTTATTCCCAGACGGATCCCCTGTTGCCGACCCCGCCCGCCCGAAACCCCCGTGAACCTACCGGCCCGTCTGTCCCATCGCGATTCTGCCTGCTGTTCCGGGAACTTTAATTTCTTCCATTTGAGTCCACAAAGTTAGGACTGAACATTATTGAGCCTTTATGGACGCTTTTGGTATCTTTGCACCGTGGAAACCACAACCTGTGTGTCTTTTACTCTTTAACATGTTGAGCGTGGTTAAAAGATGGACATTAATATACAGTAAATAAACTTTAACGTCACCTATAGAATGGCAGGTGAAAACTGCACTGCGCGTGTGTACAGTATGGCACAATAAAACAAAGCCAAACAAATATTCCACTGGGAAATTATGAATGAAATAGGCTCCCTACGGTGGCTCAGAACTCCCTAAAACCTGCTTATACCAGGAAACAAGTTGAAAATAAGAACAAGAATATACAAAAGTATTGCTTCAGGCAATCTCAAGTGATAATTTTCCAAATTGCTAGTCTCCTCTTTGTTCTGTCTCACCGTACACGTTCAAATCCCTCGCTCAGACAGATGACTCTCTCATTACTGCTCACTCAATGCATATGATGTGAACAGGTAAACAGCGGCAGAACTGAAGTGAGCTGAATGTGCGTCAGAAGTAAGCCGGGGCGACGTGATAATGTGACCGCGAGGGTGGGTTTTGACGTGCTGTAGTAGGAAAGGGTGGCCCATGCGCGCGACATCACTTCAGCAACTCAGACAGACATAAATATACATTTTCAGATTGCAGTCCCACTCTAAGCACCTAATAGTACATTAGAGTGCATGATTTTGTGCTTTAACTTTTTTTTTACGTAACCGGTGTAAGGATCCTGGGAACGTGATCCGCGTTTCCTTGTGTATTCTGTATATTCACCGCCAGCAATGGGGGGGGGGGGGACATAAAGGACGATAATCTCCTTGGAATTCCACTGCATTTTCTTATAGAGACGAGGGGAGTGATGGACAGTGGGGTCGAGAGGTCAACGGGACCAGTTTGCTGAGGCCCATCTGTCGGCTCCTGCTCTATTTACGCACGCATCTCAGGAGTGAAAGGCGAGCGTCTCGAGAGCTATCCTGTTCTCATAACACCGCGACGCTTCATATTGGTGGAGGAGACACAGAGGGCAGCTTGCGGTGGTATGCGCCCCAGCCACCGGCAGTGTCCCACACCCCCCACACCCCCCCCCCCCACACTCCGCCATTCATCATCTGCTTGCACTGAGGGATCCGCAGACAAAACCTAATAAGCGACAGAAGAGGCTCCGACTCACGAGGGCCCTCGCTTTATGGGCGCGTTCGGCTTTGATGCCGAAGGGTTTCAGTGCAACGGAAAACACATGAAAGCCTGAAATTTGTTCCGTGTAAATGGTTATTTTGAGCCGAATCGTGTGGAAGCAGGTGTATTTATAGGCCTATTAGGAAACAGATTTGACACATCTATAGACAGATGACGGAGATAAAAATAAAGATAAAACAACAGACAGTTACTCTTTAACACAACCAGCAAGTAACATGCTCGGCAATTAGTATGAATACTCATGTCACCTTTTAGGTGCATTAACGCTGTAAAATATAATGTATGGTCACAATTTTTGCGCAAGTTTTCCATTTGTTTCATCTCAATTTGTTTCTGTTTATTCCACCGCTTTTGAAATGACACGTTCACACCTTGAGGCCTGCATGTCTAATATACTCCAAGTGAATGCTGCGTACCTTCCATTTCGACCCGACGGGGAGTCGTTTCATTCACAAAATCTGTGATTATACATTTTAATAACACCGTGCCACTCTATGAGAGAAAGGATGGCTGAGTGAATATCAAATGGGGACATGTACAAAATGAGATGGTTATCCCAGCCAATTGAAACTATGATACTGTATTTAGAGTGCATTTTGCCTTGACTTGTAAAAATTACAGCCCTGGCTATGTATTTAAGAGGAGCTGACTACAGTCGGAAGGCAATATGTGAACAACCCATGACCACATTAAACGGCACTTTAATATTTGACTTCAAAGTGGCAGAGTGAGAGCACCAGAAGCAAGCACTGACAGCAAAAACAATAATTTCATACATCAATATAAATATTAGTTAAAATTGAAATCTTTTTCTGTGGGATTTTATGATGTTTACTTTGTGTAATGAGCGGTTTGGATGATGACTGTGTTAGAAAAAGTTCTGCTATTTCTTAAGAGAGTTGAGAGAAAAATGTATAATTTGTCATATTACTTATGAAGGATAGGTGATCTTTAAATCTGTATTTGTTCTAATACAAAAGATTGACACCATGGTCATATTCGTCCATTCCATTCAAGGCTACAGCCAGCCTTAGCTTAGCTTAGCATTCAGAGCAGAGCAGCATTGCTTCCGCCCTTAAAAACCTCTCTAATTTAAATGATAATAATTTAATCTTCACCAAAAACCAAATTGTGCCCTTTTACGGGATGTTATGAGCAGTTTCCAGGCAGCGTGACGACGCCTTAACTTCAGGAAGTAACTTGATTGTACCCTTGTTACCCTTGTTACCCGGAGTCTGTCATCAAATGCAACCAATAATGTGTTTGACGCCTTTTCTCAAACGCGCCTTACTTGTTGTTTGCAAAGACTTGAAATAGGTGATCCGTGCTGTGATTAAACTGCACGGAGACGACAACGCCAGTGACATTTTAGGGACACGTCAAAACAACAGTATTGTTTAATTCATCCCTTTTTTATCAAACATCATTCTCTTCGGGGCAGCCTGAAAAAGGGGGAGCAATGAGTCGTTAGAGAAAAGCTCACTTTGTGTTAGAGTTGTGTAAACTGGGGGAATTCCTATTGTTGGCAGCTGTACTAGTGCAGCCCTGTGGGCAACTACTGTGCAAGTCTTGGCTGCACGAGCCGCAGCCCGAGGAGCTCAAACCGACCCGGGCACAAAAGAAAAATCATCACGCACGGGATGGAAGAAACATAAATTGTCTTGTCAGTTTGTGAAAGAATGCCCAATTATGTCAATTTTTTTTTTTTTTACCATTCGGTAAATAGCTAGTATGAAATAATAATGTGACAAATAGGAACATCAAAGTTCTTTTAGACTGGCTTTGTGTAGGCAGACCTGAACGTGCCTGGACAAGTCTGCGTGAACATTTAATAAATCTTACATTGAAGGAGGAAACCCTCAACTGATTGATTAACTGCTGACAGCTTTATGACAAAATTACTATTGTTGCACATTGAGTACTCATCATTAGTTAAATCAATGGTAAGGCGTGATCATTTGTACGTTACCACACTCGTAGTATCTGTCAGCCCTCTCATTTGGTCCAAGTCTTTCACCAGTCCCCAGCAGTGCAACGCACAAGTTCTCCTAATAGCCAGTAGTTATGACAGCAGCTGTCATGTGACACCTAATAGCCTTTAGTATGTAGCTCACTTAATAACTCCGCAGAGTTGAAATTTCATGTTTTAGTCACTTTCTATTATCAGATGAGTTTACATTTTGTTGCTTATGTTAAACATTAGATTAAGTTGCTTTTTAAAAAAAAAATCTTTAGCTGAAGCCAAAATAATAGAAACACTCTAACACTGCGACTGACTGTGTGAATCAGTTAGCTTTTGTGATGCATTTGTGTTATTTGATTCGGATAACAGCACACTAAGAGCCAGAGCAACTTCCTTCTCTGCTCAGGTAACTCCGCTGTATGTTTACATAGCAAATAGTTGTTATTGCGCTGAATATCATGCAAAAAATGTACATTTTGATTAACTAGCCATTGCATTCAATACACAACCATAGCACGTAAGTTGTTTGCCGTAAAATTAAAATAAGATCTGAAAGATGCAAAAAGATCTGTAGTGCTGGGGGGGCCTGCCCTTACAGGATTTAATTTGAAAAACATGAATCGACATATCCTTAAATAATTCCACGGCGTTAGAGTAACTGCTATAAATGAATCTCATTGTTTTCTGGGTATTTGTGCTGTCTTTAAATGACACCTTGTGCATTCATGCGTGAAGAATCAGTGAGCTATATCCTAAACTTTGGCACATGTACCTTAAGTATAGCAGCAACGTTGGAAAAGAAGTGGAAAAACACCCCAAACAATACCAACTTCTGTCTGAGTGAAATGATTAGGCTAAATCACATTTGTTTGGCTAAAGCAGCTTAGAGCAAGAAGCATAGCGTAATAACACTGACTGGTGAGGGGCTTAAGAAATACCAAAAGTCTGACAAAACAACAAATAGTTCTAACTGCCTCATTCTGTCTGTGTTTCGGGTTGATGTTTCCAGGTCACATGGGCATATTCGTATTCATAGTGTACACCTGTGCACAAAAGACAAATAGTCAAAAGATCTGAGCTACTTTTGTAATGCATGGGGGCTTTATTTCAACTTGAGAATGTGAGATGTGGCATTTTCCCTCACTGTTATAAAGCCAGAGGGCCTAGTTGATAACTGAGTAAGTCTTAGAGCCAATTAGCTCTCAGTTTTGCCTAAATGTTTGGCAGGAAGAAAAAAAAAATCATCCCGCACCTTTACAGCTCCACTGCCACTGATAGAAGTCCTGAGTTTTGACAACTCGTTGTAAGTGCTCACTGTGCACGGCCCTCACTCCGCACGTACCCCTTTAAAGACGGGGGCCATCTAATATGCCCTCAACCCCCCCCCCCGGGGTCAGCCCCTTCCTTCAGCGACAGCCGCCCAGCTCCAGCAGTTAGTAACTTCATCTCATTCACATCGTCTTTCACAAAAGGTGTGTCTGTTTACAAAACCCCGGCAAACGTGACACTTACCGCGTCGGGCAGGTACAAAGCCCCAGTCGAGTGATCCGGGCCCGGCCATGAAAGATGAAAGACTGAGACCGGTGCTCTGAAGCACGTGTCTGGATGACGCTCTCATCATCCGCCTTCAGTCAGGACAGGTGGAGGAGGTAGAGTGCAGCGAAGGCCAAGTGCTGAGGCCAGGAAGGGCGGGGGCGGGGGGGGGGTTAATCTCTGGCCAAGGTGGGACTTACTTCGTTCCTGTTTGATACACTTTGATATGTGCACACTGCACCTGAGCCCAGACTGCGAGTGTGAGGGGGCGATGAGCAGGGACTTGTCAGACGCTTTATGGGATGCAGCGTTTGTTTATTAATCACTAGGTTCTGTGATGTGTCTCTCATCACCCCAACAGGTATAATTAAGCTTTAAAGGGCACGGGAGGCTTGATGTGTCTGCGATTCATTTTTGTTTTATCTCCTTGTTCCTTTTGAAGTCACTGCTGCGCGGGTAAGTTGTGTGTGTGCACTGCAGTGTGTGTGTGTGTGTGTGTGTGTGTGTGTGTGTGTGTGTGCACGTACTGTAGGTGAGTGTGATTAAACCCCTGCGTGGTCAGAAAGCGTCGTAACAAAGTATTTGTCTGTGGTTCCCATGTTGCACGACCTTGAAAACGTCTGCTTACACGCCAGCTCGTGTAGCCCGACACGTCCTGTTTAGCCTCAGCGCATTTGCTTGTTATGAGGAGTGACAGTTCAAAGGTTGTCTGTTTCTGATGGCCAGGTATTGTGCCGCTTGTATGACATCTTGGGTTCCCGGCAGGCAGCTGCTGCGGCCTGTTATTCGACACAGGTATGTGACAAATGTTGGCGAGGGGAGGGGCGGGGGGAGGGGGGGGGGGAATACACACACACACACACACGCACATAGACGTCTCGCCGTAACTGACGGAGCGCCATCGACCCGATCCAAAGGTCGAGCGAATTGGAATATGTATCAGAGAAGGGGACCACATGCAGGAATGTAAACAGGGTTGCCGGCCTTGATCTTCCATATCCGCTTTCCTTCTTGCGAGACACATCCCTAACATTTAAAGAAAAGAGAGCTTCTCTCATAATCCAAGCAAAGCCGGACAGGAGTTGCGCCTGAAATATCCGGTTTGATAAGGCATCGCACGGGCCTATCAAAACACCTTTGCTTTGACCCGAACCCAAACCATCGTCCTTCTGATGAGCTCCTTCTTGATTCTGTTCCACGCCATTCTCTGCCGGCAGCAGGCAGAGGTGCGAAAAGATGATAAGCTCACCTGTTTTCTTTGGCGGTGGAGACTGAGCAGGCAGAGAGCCAGCAGCCTGTCACTTCTCCCACTGGATCCGCCTGGTTGTGTCCCCTCCCCTCGTGAGTGAATCGATGCCCCTCTTGCAGAAATGTTACCTGGCATTGCACCTAATGCGAGGAGCGCGCCTCAGGGGAACGAGCTTATGTCAATTTAATGCAAGGATTTCTCTGATATAAATCATAATTAATGCTGAAAAAAATATTTTTGGGATTATTAATAGATTACTAGATATTATAGATGCATTCGACACGTTTCCTAGTTAGATCAGCAGGATTATTGGTCTTGTTTTTCTTGTCTATGTGTTCCGATGCTTCTGCTGACTCAAATGAGTTTTTCCAATATCTAACTTTTCCAACCCCCACCAGCCAACACGCTGTCCCGAGCTGTCTTGAATGCATCATGGAAATTGGAATTAAGTGGCGACACTCAAACATCGCCTCGCCAACGTCAGGTTTAAAGATCACAACATAATTGTGTGCAGCAGGAAAAACATTAATTTTCGCCGCAACTGTTTGTTACTGGAAGGAATTTTTTTTTTCTTTCAGTAAATAGATAGCCGGATCATTGAAATCCATAGACAAACATTGATCAAATGATCAGAATGAGAGATCGGATGAGACAGATAATGGAAACAAGAACATCTGTGACTGCACCTTTTGGCACGGTAACAAGTAAACAAGTGTTGCTACTTTACCTTTCAGCACGCACTAAAATTACAACAAGAAACCAAGAGACTGCGCCTGTTGGGCAGAATCTCAACACGCTTTGAAGTCGGCGAGCTATGGTGAATGACTTGCCCTCTGAATGGTTAAGCATCATGTGTCATTTGGACAGCGGCGATGTTTTTTTTTTAATGACCGGCTTTGCTATTGTCAATCCAATTGTTTAGGGCTCTTTTACTAAAGCAGATGTTTGAAAGCTAAAAACTGAAGGCTGGGGTTAAAATGAAGCCTCAGATGTCGTCTGGTTGCAAGGAAATGTTTTTTTGCTGTCTTAGAGTGAACAAGAAATGAGGCGAGAAGAAAATGGGTAAAGACATTAACCAAAGTCTGTGGCTAAACATAAACCATCAATGATCTGATGACGTGGCCACAACTCCAGACCTTTTTCCCTTAATGATGCCCCAATGCTTCCTTGCTGATCAGGTAGTAATTATGTTAAAGACAAAATATTGCATTCTTATCAATATCGCAACACATTTTTATGTTCTTGTTGTTGTCTTTAAAGAGTCTTAAATTGTTTGCATGACAGGCTAAATGTGGCTCTCCCCGCTATGCTTCCCCCCCTCATCCCCTTAAATATGGACTCATCTGTTGTCCCACATGTAGGAGGGTAGGAGGAGGAGGAGACCTGTGCAGACGCGGAAAGTCCCCAATTATGTGGTAATTCTAGAGAGTGGTTGTGATATTTATTCTTATTGCCCAAAGAACTTGGCATTTATGAGACTCCCCACAAGCACATTCTCCACAGCACAGGCAAACTTTATGCCCCTTGCACTCGTCCAATCAGGTGAAACAGCAGCTGAAGCTGATTTTGGGAAGCAGCCCCGTTTATTTTATTCAGGTGGTCTTTTAAAAATAAAAAAAAGAGAATTCATCAGGTTTACAGTAGCTCCTCTTGTTGACGGACGTAATTCTATACGGCGTAGCAAACATTTCCTGGTGTTTTAAAGTATAAGTATTGAATTATTTTGTTTCCTGAAATATAGTCAAGGTGTTCACAAAAAAAAAATGTATATTGATGACAAGTTGTCAATCAAGTATCTTTTAGTTAGCGGAACTACTGCCATGCATTGTGCCTGTAACACCTCTGAAAGGCCAATTGACTGCACTTAAAAGGTATGATTTGATTCCACTGGGTGTGCATTGTATGTAATCAGCATGGAGGCAAAATGTAAAGATGAAAGGGAAGGTGCAGAAGTTGCTGAGCCTCTCAGGCGCAGCGGGGCGGCTGGATTCTCAGCGCTCTTGCCTTCACAGGGCACAATTTATGGCCATTATGGGGGTCTATTTCTAGCTGTACTGATGGATTCTGCTCAATTATTGTCCATTATGGAGAACGATGGACACACACATAGTCTCCCGCTGTAATGACATTACATTGAAATCATCACTGCACAATCAGCTCAGCCAAAAGTAACAAAAACTGCGGTAGTGTCGTTCAGGTGCAGATTTATGGAAAAGTACCAAACCACATTTGCCCCAAATCCCTTAATACTTGTGGCCCATTAGAACAGGTTTCATACCTACTAATGTGAGCAATTCCCTGACGGGATGCTTTTTCTTGAATAACCATTGCAGTTAAAATGTGCCTGTTTTTTAATTGCTTGGCCTCCAGTGTCGCTTCTTGCAGTTTTCACACTGCACAATGCACTTCCTCGGCTCCTCAGTAATTCACCTGCAAAGTTTGAGGTCGGATGAACGGACGTTGAGACACACATACGGACACACATACACATGATGTGTATCATTAGCAAACCACCTTTTGTGTGATTGCAAATTACGTCTATGTTTCAAAGGGAAACTGAGAAGTTTCATCTTTTACATTAGTTAGTGTTTAAAAATTCAGCAGCAAAGCATTCATCTAACCTCAGGCTTGTTTAAGTATGTAAACTAATAGCAAACCCTCTTTATTTCGAAACTAAGTAATATACAGTTGAAATGTTGTTCTCCTAATTATTGTTTCGATAGGCTACTCTGTTTAACTATAGCGCTGTACTATAATCAAAGATTTATTTACCAGGATGTTTAAAAAAAACATGTAAACCAACTAATGTTGCTAACGTTAGCTCAATTGGCTTAGTCTTACCGCGAGGAACTAGTATTTTGAAAATTACCAGTAACTTCTAGTAATAGATTTGCCAATTTTTTAATTGCAAATGCTAGTATTTGGAAACCGGTAAGTTGGTCTTTCAGCATGAAGTAAGGGAGGCACGGAGCAAACAGTCTGTTTTGTACAAAAAGATATGTCACGGGCTGAAAGCGAATCTTACGCCATCCATTCCGGGAACCCGAGTATGACTTGAGCACAAAATTTGCTAATTATTTAGCCGTTTTCCCGATGCCGACCCATGCACTTGGCTCACAAGCCAATGAGTAAACCCTCCTCAGAGCATTGTCCTGCTTTCTTCATGTCTGAATAAAGAATCGGGAAATAGAGGGTGAGTTCCTATTATTCCTGGCACCGAGACCCTGCAGTGGCTCTCGTCTCGGCGGGGCTCGGGCTCGCAGTCAGCACAAACCGTGGGTAAGTGAGAGCGACAAGTCCCAGCCAGATTCACAGCGGGTCACCAAGGGCCTCTAAATGCCACCGTAGCCCCCCGGCGGATATTAATCAAAATCTCCGATCAATAACTTCTCAAGTGCTAATAAGCACTGGCACATTTTGTGATATGTGAGCCCCTTCATCATTTCAACTCGCCGGGGATTTATAGGAAATCCATTGTTAGGTCCAAGTATGAGGTAATGTAGCACTTAGTAAATGAAGTAAAACCAAAAGCCCGGGGTGATTTGTATTTCATTTACAAAAGACATGTCGAATCATTGGGAGCTCCATCTCTCTAAAAAGCAACCAAACTGCTCTAATGATGGCTGTGTTCTTTTATAGCTTACTTACTCAGCAATGACGCAGGAGATAACAGCAAATAGTAAAGCATTGCTGTCCTCCACCGACTGGTTCACTCCCAGAAAGCCATAGGGGACCACTATCCACCGTGGAGTGATTAAAGTCATGTTAAGCAAGCATTATGGGTCAAGTCATAAAATAATTTGATTTCTGTTCCCCTCCACTGTCTCCTATGAAAGTGATTGGTCTCCTGGTCATCTCACTGGCTGACATAATTGTTAATTAACCATTATGGGCTGCCCTCTCTCATCTATATCTCACAGCAATTACTCATTTGACAACAATGCACTAAATCACAGTGTGTGATGTATGGAAACAGACCCTGTTTTACGAGCATGAACTGAAAGTGTTTTCTGTAGTCGAGATGCTTTATTTACTCATGTCTTGGCAGCTCTATCTCAGTGAGCATATCAGCATATGCATAAGCTTTGAGTAACTGATTGTTCTTTTTCAACGTCTTGTCAGTGCAAACTTGCAAAGCAGTTCCTATGCTGCTTTTCCCCCCCCTTTTTTTTTACCATTCGCTTAAGTCATCATCTCTTGGCATGTCAATGTGAGTTGTCTTTTCAAAAATACCACAGATCAGGCAAAGAGGTCCAGGGGAAAGAAGGTTAAATAAAAAGCTCTTTAAAATGGTATTCATAGAGAAAAAGACAAACAATGTACTTGTTGAAAATAAAAGCGCACACAGAAATCCATTCTGATGACAGTTGGAAGAATGCAGGCTTTATGGTGGGAGCTGAGCCCCATCTTTGCCATATCTTTTAAGCATGATTATTTACTTAAAACAACAAACCAAAGCCCAAAGTCTGGCATTGTGGACGACGGGCCTTTGATTGAGCTCTGAGCTTGAATTCTTAACTAATAAATTGTTCCACGCCTTTGTCTGGGGCATTAACAGCAGTGGTCTGCGTTGTTCTTGCCCTAATCTCAAGAATGCAGCAGCCTCTTGAGAAGCTCATGGGTTTCCTCCTCTTCCAGAGCCAGGTCTTCACTTTGTTTTCTTAGAGGACTCCCTGGATTGACAGGCCTCACCGTCAGCCCACTCCTCGGCCATCTGTTTTCACAGATTCCGACACAACACATCAAAGTCAATCAAGGCTGCAAAGCATTTTAAAAGACACACACCACCACCACCACGCTGTGTGTGAGAAATAAAGCAAACTTTTCACCAGGCTCAGAAAAAGAGGCGGTTTGGACTGTGTGTTTGTCTGCGTGGTTTTCCGTGTGAGGGTGACCTGGGAGGGATCCCTTAGCTCACAGCACAGGTATGAGCAGCTTAGCTTTGTTCACTGCCTACTCTGACGACAGCTCGGTGAGTCACCTAAAGACACATAGACTAACCTCCTTTGGTCAGGTTCCAACTATTCACTGCAACTCTCTGACAATAAAATAATCATTAGTGAGATTGAGACAGAGCACACCGTTTTCAAAGAGCAAAGATTGTCTTTGCGTGGCAATAGAATGGGATAGAAATAGACACCTTTGCAAATTTAAAACTGTCCGCATTGGCATAACTATTCAGATCTTTGGCTTTAAGAATAAATGACACACTATTAAACTTGAAAGTCATACATCTTGATTGTTTCAGCAAAATGTATAATGAATTAACATGAACGAAGCATTTTAATGCTACAGATTCAGGTAATGGCGTGAAGAACAAATGTAAACATACACTATTTCTTTAGTAAGTGAAGCTCGGTACGGTACAGAAAAGTACAGAAGTAAAGCAAAAAATGTAAACCTCATGTAATTAATAATGTAAATACCCCAGAATGGTAAAGTAGTGCTGTATATGTTTTTGTTAGTGCATCCCTTATTTGTTTTTTTTGTGGCTTAACAACGTAACACACTGCAATATAATTGTATTTATATCTAATGTGTTTAAACCACACACACACACACACAATAAATGAAAGAAGTATGCAACAGCAGTTGGGAAAATACAATATATCGTATATTTATATAGTCACATTCGACTAACATTTGTGTTAATTCATATAACTACATATTAAAAAAAAAAAAAAAAAAACCAAAAAAAATTGGAATCTCAAATATGTAACGAAGCACATGACACAAATAAAAGCATGGGGTTTTTGACTTGTGAAGAACAACCATTCAGCGAACCCGAAAGTCTCAGCTCAGCCAATCAGAGGCGCCGACGAGGCTCCGCGTGGGGAGGAGGGTCTGGACCGGTTACCTGGCAACCGTGTGGACACTGTGTTGATAGTATGGCAAAGCGGAAGGTTTGGACGTTATTTTTCGTTAAAATGGAAAACTATAGAAAATGTATCGTCGGGGTTTCTTCTAATACGTAGCTTCGGTCTCTAGACGTGGTTCAACTTGAAGCGTGACGTTAAAAAGAGGAAAATGGTTCCCGTGCTCTGCTAGCTTAATTAATGAGCACCTGTGTGCATTTAACGCCGTACGGTTCCGTCCATGTGGAAAACGGCCAACCTCACTCTTTAACGTTATCTCATTTTACTTCAATGAGGTCGGAGTTACAATATTTTATTGAAAACAGCAGATAGCTTTTTGCCGTGCGCTTTGTGTTGTGACAGCGTGATTGTGTATTAGATTTTTTGTTGTTGTATTTATTGGGTATCCTGGTCTGAGACCTTACAAAAATGCAGTGATCGGACATTTTATATTAAAACATTTCACAGGGTTTGACATCGAAAGCTATCAACACGCTGGTGCTCAACTCGGCTGCCCTTCAAGACCACATCACACGCAACCTGCTGCATCCAAACGTCCAGCTTCCTGCCCCTTTTCCGAGAGGCGAAAGAAAAGCAGCCCGAATAATACTAAAGCAAACCGGTCTGCAGACACGGGATCAGAGAGAGGAGAGGGAATATGTGCTTGATTCTGCTCTACGCCCCTTAACATTAGGTAAAAACAACCCTGGGAAATGTGGAAACACTATTTATTGTGACCCAGGATATAACCAGTACCTTTCCTATGTGTTCCAGCTCAGAAGTTGGGTTTGGTGGCCTCCCCTGCAGGGAGGATATCTGAGGACGAATGGTCTCGGGTCAAGGCGAGGTCTGTTCTGCAGGGGGACTCTGCACAGCCGTGTGCAATATGCAGGGAGGAGTTTTACCTTCAGCCTCAGGTATTCCCCCAACACAGTACCTATTAGTACTCTGTGAGAGAGCTCTTTTTGTGTGTGTGTGTGTGTGTGTGTGTGTGTGTGTGTGTGTGTGTGTGTGTGTGTGTGTGTGTGTGTGTGTGTGTGTGTGTGTGTGTGTGTGTGTGTGTGTGTGTGTGTGTGTGTGTGTGTGTGTGTGTGTGTGTGCGTGCGCGCGATGTTTCCAACATTCTGTCTGTCCTCGGGGGAAACCTGTGTTTCCATATGCACACATGGTCACATACACAAAGCCCCCCCTGCAGTTCCTGTATGTCCTAATCTGTGTAGACAACTGTACAAATTTACCCATACTGCCTTGGAACTCAACTGTGACGTGATGATGTAGCAATCAGCGTGTTACTGTGAGGGTCATTCAGTCCTTTACACCTTTCCGGTCCCCTTTTAAGATGCCAATCTCCTCAAGAATGTGGGACTAGAATAGGCGGCCTCACAAAGCACAGTTGCCATAGATGCGTATGTAAATATTAGTTTGACTCAGGGGAAAAAAAGTTAATTAGAGCCTGCTAACAAGGGAAAGTGACAGGAGGTAATCTTTGTTGATTTTTCCTGCAAACCATCCTATTCTAAAGATGCGTATTTCGTGGGAAAGTCTTGCATTGAAGCATTACTATGACAATAAAAAATGCTTATAGCAGTGGAGGTCCTTAGTCAGCTGTTTTGATATTGCTTCTTTATCCAGCTCATTCTAATTTTAATACAGTCACAATTCTTTTCTCTAATAGAAGAATATTTGAAATAAAAAGAATGCTCCGCTTTCTTTTACATTTTATTCTCTTTCTATATTGTGTCAATAAACTGTGGCCTTAAAACATTGTTAGAGGTGAAATTTCTCTGTGGTTTAATAGCTTGTCGAGCTCCTGGAAAATGTACACTGCAGGGGGCCCTTTCACTGGTGATGGAGTGTGTTGGTCAGCCCAAAACAATGGGAAATCAATATGCCTCCCCCTGCCCTCCAGAGATCTGAGTAAACTGGATTGTGTGCCAAGCCCAATAGCTTTGGCTGTCTCCTTTCAGACCATAAAAGAATCCCACTCACAGGTAGAAGAGCCTATAGTCCAGATCCCAGCCGGCACACTGGGGGATCTGCTGACTCCCTCTATCCTCTCAGCAAATAACACTTAAAGGCAGACGCATGCATTCTCATACGTGCATGAATACACACATTTAGCTTGGCTTCAGGCTCAAATACACATAGCCTGTGCACAGACTGTATACCGTATGAGAGCTTTTTTGTAAGCACTTGAAAACTCGAAAACCACTACACGCCCAGCAGCCTCCTCTGGAGACCTTTCAAACCATATAGTCAACCTATGAAATTGCATGCATGATACAATTTTCATTTCAGATGCACTAAATAACTTATTTCACTTTCTTTTTTTTTTAGGTGTTGCTGTCATGTTCTCATGTTTTCCACAGAGCATGTTTGCAGGCCTTTGAAAGGTTTTCTGGGAGGAGGTGCTGCCCAGTGTGCAGAAAGGAGCAGTATGAGACACGGGTAATCCACGATGCAGCTCGCCTTTTCAGACATCAATGTGCCATCAGGTACATGCATTAGATCAAGTATTTTGTGCACTTAAATTAAAATACTTTGTTTTTGAGAGATTCAGGATTGTGCATGCTCCCAATTAGTCTCATAATCTCAGCAAGTGATTTTGACAAAAAACATCTTTCTATATTCTATTATAGATGAAATAATCAATATAATTAATAACACGTAATAATGGTAGAGCTTATTTTATCATGAATCAAGGGGATCTGCTTTAAAGGAAAACATGGACTCATGATCAATTTGCTCATATTGGAATTGCACATGAAATTTCTAAATGATAAAATGCATGATGTTTGTATACAAGTTGTGTTTTTTGTGCCGTAGTTGTCTCAGTTGGAATACATGGGACCACACTTGCTGCTATAGTTTTACCTGTTTATTTGGTTTTACCTAATCAAAATGCAACCAATTAATATTCAGTATGTTAATGTGGCCTGCCTTGAAGCTTAGGGCGTCTCCCAATTACAGCAATCAATAAATAAAGTGTTGTATTGACAGAGACTTTTTGAATAGATTTGGATGGTGTGTGTGTGTGTGTGTGTGTGTAGAATTCAAGCACGCTGGCGAGGCTACGTTGCTCGAGAAAGGTACAAAAAATTGAGAAAATCCATCTGTCCAAAAGACACACAGTTGCGACGGAAATTCTTTGAGGCGAAGGTGAGTTTCTACTTCAAATTTTCAGCGATCACAATCAGGTTTTATTAATCAATCATGCTTCTTTTGATCAGACTGGGGTCACGGGGCCCAGCATCCGTCTCCTACATTTCACGCAGGCATTTCTAGACTCTTTAGTTAGTCAAACAAAGCCTGCGACAAACGTCAAGTCTTGATGGTCTCAGGGACTCGCTGACCCCACTGCTAACTTTCAGACACACCTTCACCTGCTCTCACCCTCTCAGGCTGCTTTGATGCTTTGTGAATCATACACTGATGGTCCGCTAATGAGGAGAGAGTTTTGTGTTTTAGTCAAACAGTCTGGACATTCCAGGGTCAACACAAAAGCTTGTCGTCTCCTGTGCATGTTTGGGTTTGAGTCTTCCTTTATCTGTGTGTGTGTGTGTGTGTGTGTGTGTGTGTACGAGAGTAACTGTCACTGTGTTGGATGGGAGAGGGTGAAGAGGTGATGTCGACCAGGATGTTTGGATACCTGAGGCAGGTTGTCATTTCAGGCTTTGTGCTCGAGTTCAATTTTGAACCTATAAATCATGCAAATAAGTGGTTATTTAAAGGTTGGCCCTCAAGAACCACCAGCGGATGGGGTCGTTTGACTCCGAGGCTGCGGGTTGCCTTCAGGGTGGCTCTGAGGAAAAGGGAACATTGCCACCTAGTGAACCTCCCCCATTTGAGGCCTCGGATGACCAGAAGTCTGGTCACCTTATATTTTGACCGAACAGCAATTTTTCAGATCCATCTAATAACCCCCGCTTTAAAATAGTCACACACGACACATGCATTCTACGTGCAATGTCTTCAATGCCCTATCCATTTATATGTTGAGCTGCAATCATGCAGAGTGCTGCAGCGCTTCCAACGGGCTGATTAAGCACGAGTGACAAATATGTGAGGGGCACACTGGTAATGTGATGCAAGGGTCGGAGTGTCCTACCCATCCCCCTGTCGGTCTCTATCCTCTCGCCCATAAACCATGCCTTAACATGTCACGTAAACAAAGACACAGCATTTAACTGGGCCAATTACCTGTGTCCTGACACATTAGGCCGTGTCCTGGTCCACATGCTCAGGATGGAGTCAGAGGCGCTGTCAGCCACTTTACATTCACGTTGTGTGAATCAGTGGTTGTGGGTGGTCATGAGATTGTCTCATATCTTTTGTCACACCGAGGATGATCTTCAAGAGCTGTGAGCTGCGCAGCACAGCGCTGACAGGTCTGATTGACTTGATTTTCAGCGGGAAGACTTATTTGCTTAGCTGACTGTAATGCAAACAGACGTGTTGGTGCTGGGCTGGAACCTGTGTGAGACAGAGAAACCTATTCTTTCCGTATTCCTTGTGATAGCAGGAGGCCATAAAGCATCTTTGTACCACCAAGCCACAGGTGTTACTGGAAGAAGAAAAACAACTCCCACATATCGGCCCATTTTCAGAAATCTTATCAGCTGATCCTGATGCCCAGCTTTCAATTTTTACTCACTTCGGAGGTCCGACCCTGAGTCAACACATTAAGGGGGACACTACCCACATCTAGATGGATTGCCGTGAGATAACGCCTGCGCGCTGTTGTCCCGTCCACATCGCCTGTAGAGCAAGGCAAAGTTCACCAGAGCTGTGCTGTTTGCCTTCACTGTGGAAAAGACAGGCTCATAAAACCATCCATCCAAACGGTCAACTTTGGTTTATTAGTGATAAAAGCGTGGCTACGAAGCAATTCTAATGTCACTATGATGGGCTGAGGGATGGCGTGCGTGTTTGTGTGTACGCGTGCGTCATGGATAGAAAACAAGTGCATTTGTGTGAGGCTAATGCACTCAGATAAATGATTGATAGCATATTTGGTAATCAATTCATTTTGAGCAAATCCCAAATATTTGTTTTTTCTTTTTCTTCTGTGATGGACTAAATGTCTACATGTTTTGGTCTGTTGTTCAGAAAAACAAGCATTTCAAGATTTAACCTTGGGTTTAATGAAGTTGTGATTGGTGTCTTTCCCTATTTTATGACATTTTATAGACAAACTATTGATTTATTAAAATTAATCCACCAATTGCAGCCCTACATGTATGTATAATTTATGTAACCTCAATCACATACTGTCATGAAACTAGTGATAACAAATAGTTTTTTTTCCAGAGGTTTCACCCACATCTATGATCTTCCATAAGTGTTGTCATGGAGATGGTTATCCATTAATTATGACGATATCACTTATGTTATATAAAACATTTAAGTCCATTGATAAATTGCACAGTGCTGTTGAAACATTTACTCTATATAAACATAAATCCTATTCATTCACTATTGAATACGTTTTGGATATAAACATTCATTCATTGATTGTTGCCTAGCAACCAGCAGATGAGTTCCAGGAGGACAGACAATGGAAAGAAGTCTTTAAAGTCAGTCAATTTGAGAATATTAGAGGTGACCGGGCACTTGTTAATTATATTTCAATTTCTTTATTTCCATCCTAAATGTCTAATTATTTTTTTCAAAGCCTCCTTCATTCAGCCAAGGAGAACATTATGGGGGGGATTAAGGAACCTGTCTCCTGGCTAAAATGGAGCGGTATTTGTATGTTAGATAATTATAAATGTCATTGAAGAGAATACAGATTAGTACTTCCATGACACGTCATTTGTAACCTTTTAGTAGTTCATTAGTTTTTGTAATATGCCCAAACACTGTGTATGAAACAGTGGATACGATATGTTTATGATCGTGTAGAAGACAGAAAAGGTGTCAGATCCGTGTGTTTCCACGCTTCCCAGCACCGTCTTCCCTTTTCTTTTAACTGGTTTCCATTAATTCTCCGTGTTAGTGGTAGATGTGACCGTATTGATCTGGCTGTTTAACAACGGCATCCTGTCAGCATGCCTCAGCCATTACAATACACGCCAACAATTAGCCTCCGCTGAAAACACGACTCCATTGTGTATCTGAGTGAAACATGCCTCCTTTGTGTGACTTTAAAGTGCTTTTTCTAATAAGTTGCAGGAGTTGAATGACAGCTTTGTCAGATACTGTCACACCGACACGGAGTCTTTTCTGAGTGATATCAACCGCTCCCTGTCGTCAAGCAGACGAGTGTTCCAGCAGCTGGAGAGAAAGCAAGTCTCTGAACCTCAGGAGGACGATTGGGAGCGAATACAAAGCCAGGTCAGGAGCAAGTCACACTCTGCTGAACCAGAAGCCACTTCTATCACTAAACAAGCCCCCCCGCCCCATAAAAAAATATATCTTCCCCTCCCAGCCTCGCCTTTCCCCTTGACATGTTAACGCTTGCATGGGGACAACGGCATCACAGCTGCAGTATAGAAAGTGCACCTCTCCAGTGGTGATCATTGACTCCATCAAATGAATGGCCGTGGGTAGACTATTAATCCTCTGTGTTTACAAAAAACATGACCCAGTCTGATGATGCACGGCAGGCTTTTCATCCCGTCGGCTGCTGTGGGGCTTTGAAAAGACATTACGGTTTGCGTTTCCTTGAGGCTCCATTGTTGGCTTTCATTGCAGCCAGTGCCATTTTCCATAGAGGGAGCTGGGTGTGTGCAAAGAAGAATTTTTTTTTTCTTTATCTGGTGTGAAAAGGTTGAGCACAAGGCAGGAGTGGCTCAGCCTTGACATTGAGTAGCAAACACTGAATGTGCCTACAACACATACCTTGCACCTTTTCCACAGCAGCTCGTTATGAAGCATTTAACGGTCCTGCGTGTTGGCCCCCAAAAAACAGGAAGCGCTCTCTGGTTAATGATTTTCTTTTTAATTATAAGGATCATTGATATGAACATGTCACAGGTTACAGGAGGTGTATTGTGTATTTCCAACACCAATAGGTGGTCCAGAGAGGTGTATGGGACTGCCCCATCTGCCTGACTGCACTGTGTGGCCCGAGCCTGCCAACAGACGCCACCGCCCTCCTGTCCTGTTCCCACCTCTTCCATCGGCTCTGTCTGGAGGCCTTTGAGGCCTTTTCAATCGAGAGCAGACCTTCCTGCCCCCTGTGCAGATCCATCTACCACAAAAAAATCACCCACCTCGGCACAAATATATCATAATGGCATTTTAGATATTTATGACCTTCAGGTACCCTTTTTTCTGTAATAAAAAGTATTTCCTGAAATGCCAAGTCACCCTGTTAACTCATGTGTCCGTATTCATGTCCAGGGTGTCACAAGGATGAAAAGATGTTCTCAAAGCATTTTTCTACATTTATTTGCAAACAAAGACATCAAAAACAACTAAAAATACATTTAGCAGACTGAGAAATTGTAAAAAAAACACATTCAGAAAATGTACTAAAACTGACATCCAGCGACCAACTGACATGACAGAAATAAAGCTGCTTCACTTACAGAACACAACTTTTGAAATCCGACATGAAATGTACTCTACTAAAAACTTAAGTTAGCTTGAATAGGAAATGTCTCCCAAGTCTTTATGCGATGTTTTATTAGGGGAGGTGCAATTCAATGTGAAGTCTGCAGCGGAAAGGATGTCTGCACCACCATGATGGAATTGGAAAAAATCTAACGCAAGCCATATAGTTAATGTAGTTCATCCAAATCAAGTCATACATTTCTTTTCATACCTTCACTAATTTACTTGACATTTAAAGTGATATCTTGCTAATTTATAATATCTCGTTTTGCTTTGCCAAATCACTGCAGACCACGTTAATTATTCACAGCCCCAAATGAAATTGCACACTCCGTACGAGTTTTAGCCAGTTAAGAATGTGGGTAAAACTGCAAGCAAAGGTAGACAGCTTTGAGTAAAACATTCCCTGTCCCAAGAAACAAGTTCCAAATGCAGATAGAAAGAACTTCTCAATTAATCAAGTCATGATGAAAACACATGTGGTACAACGCCAGAGATGACGTCGTTACATCAACCAACCCAATGCTAGCACATGAAGGAAGCTTCTCACTTCATAAGAGCCACTGTGAAAAAACATTCATGGCAAAGAGCGATGTGTACATTATATCGAGCTGGCTCACAGTGGAAATGTCCAGATGCACCCGTACACCTGTGTACGTGCACGTGAACAAACGACACGGAACAAGAAACAACCTTAACATTAAGCCTGCGAGATGCTTGTCGTTTAAGGCATTTAAGGTGGTTCTGGAGACAAATAACGTCACAGTTTAGAAGTATATGCAGCGATACAACTACATGTAAATCGGGCCTGAGTCACCAAGTCTTTCTACCGGCTGCAAAGTTGCACATTATCACGCCTGCATTCTGTATGCGAAGTTACAGGTTTGCATTAGATTGAGGTGTCCATAAAAAATATATACAACAAAGTACAGATTGCTTAGTGAGTCAGACCCTTATTGGACTCGACAAGAGCCAAATATTTACATCTAAATAATGCAAAAGAGGTATGAAACACACAGTGATATTTACATGTAAATACAACATTTACAAAAATGACCTATTGAACTATTTGACAATTTTTGTATGTGCCATGTGAATTTAAATATGTATTTATTTTGGGGGGGGGGGGGGGGGGATGAGCAGAAATGTGATGGTGTTTTTATTTTAACATGTGCAAAATAGAATTCTCGTAATTCCAACCACAAGCTCAGCTACAAATGCACTGAAGCATTCTGCTCTTTGGAACTGAAGCGGATGCAACTCCAGTATAGTTTCCCATTTGTAGAGTAGCTCAAGTCTAATCAAGAGCACCTAAAAAAAACTTCATACCCTACTTCATACAAACTAACGACATCATCAATAAAGTTAAAGCTCACTTCTGTCAAGCCAAATAAGAAGACGAATGAAGCCCATCAGTTGGGATAGTGCAAATTCATATGTGAATCGTATGGATGACAGTTTTATATATTGGATGAGAGGAGAGAATAACTGACTGACTGACTGACTGCATGCTTCACAAAGCACATTTTGTCATTTTCACATCATAAGCTTTAAAAAAAGAAAGAAAAAAAAAAACTGACTGACACCTTTTTATCAAGCCTGCATCATTTTGCAAAACAGACTACAGACAACTGCTCATGTATCTATCACGCACACACACAGACACACACACACAGACATAAAAAAGTACCCATGTGGAAGAAAAAAAAAAACAGTAAACAGGAAGCAATACTGGAGAGAGGGGGGTGAGGGAGAGGGGGGGGGGGCGCCCTGAAGCAAGACATGGGTGGCTTGAAGTCACAGTCGCGGCTGAGGTCAACGTCAAGGTCCCTGCAGTGATGCCAGTGTACTTCCCTCCTCGGCCTCGTCCCTGGCTCCGTCCCAGACGCAGAGGATGGAATGTCACGAAGCTAAATTGCTCCCGGCCTCCCTTCGCAGCATCCGTCAGACACTGCTCGGGTTTATTAAGTTCCTTCCAATCCCTTTTACCTTTCAGTAGTCAGCCAGTACTGTCGAAATCTCCCTTCGGCTGCTAAGGTGTGTGTGTGTGTGTGTGTGTGTGTGCGCTGATCCATCGTCCCTTTTCACAGAGTTTTCTGATGCCCGTTGGCGGAGAGCTTTCCAGATTCAGGGTCCGTGGGGCTGTTTGACAGTTGCAATTTATCCAGACCTGGGCAGGGGGAGATAAGGGGGAGAAATCTCATTAAAAGAGCCTCAGACTTTCTCTTAGACAGAGGTATTGATGTGCTCCCAGTCCTAGCCCTATCCCGCCCTGTGTATCAAACATCCAGGGCCTGTCGCCACCAGCCTTTGAGACGGGCCCCATCCTCTGTCATGCGTCAGTCCCGCAGCGCATTGGATCGAGCTGCAATTTCCTCCATTTTGTCACTCAAGCTTTTGCTGTCCAGAAATAATAATAAAAAAATAAAAAAAGGCACTTTCTCACCCCCCCCCCCCCCGAAGCCAAAGTGAAGGTCGGTCCTGAGTGTTTCAGACGTGACCTTCATTGGTATGAAATTGGTCACAAAAATGGATTGCTTTATATTCTGCAGAACGTCCAGCACATCAAAAGGCGGGATTGCGATGAAAGATAAAATGGTGCAGTCCGGCTTTATTTGGTTATAGTATATTAAAAAGGTGCTGGTTAGAACCCCTCGAGGATAAATAAATAGATTTACCTAAGGCCTTCAGAAGCTCTTCCCGTACTGCCGAGGTGAATTTTCTCACAAGACAGAGTGTTGTCACGACCGCAAATAGCAGGTTGTACGAAAGGACGATGTAAAAGTTTCCCAGCCAATTAAATCTCCCGAAGTCTCCCAGGAGATCAAACCTGGTAATACCTGCGGAGGACAGAAAAACGGGTAAAAGCAAGTCATTTGCTTTTTCTGCGATAGCGCACACCAAGGAGTTACATTTTTTCCCCAATTCTTTTTTTTCTTGACATCTAGACAAAATGTTCATCAGCATCAGTCTTCCAAGCAGAAGCGAGGGGGGGGGGGGGGAAGAATGTGGGACAGTTCAAGCCAACAATAGCGATCAGGTGTACACACCTCGCCCAGAATGAAGGAGTGGTTTGAAAATAAGCTTTCAATCACCCGATGTGTACATTACACGTCGTATTCATGCACCACAACTTCTTTTTTCTCTAGAAATTAGATCCCGATGTAGCACACCGTAGACTCACGAGCCTTTATGCGCTCTACCCCCCCCCCCCCCCACCCCACTGTAACGTCTTCACAACCTCCGTCGTCAATTAGATCGGGCAATCGATTTGGTCCTGGGAGAGAGGTATTTACAGCCGCAGTAAGCAGTTTGAAAGCATCAAGGACCTTTAACAAAATTGCCTGCGGAGGAGACGACGGAGACCTCAGTCGATGCTCCCCGCCGCTGTGGTCTGACCGCATCCCTCTCCAACGCCGAAAGGTCTTGATCTCGATTTGGTCATTTGAGAAAATTGAATCGGGGTTGAAAAGATGCTCGGCGTTTCAGATGTCAGGGGTAGAGTAGTTAAAGCCACTATTATGCAGCTACATATGGTATTAATCAGGGCGTTATGGGATAGTGAGACTTATTTTCACTGGAAGTGAGCAGCACTTAATATGTGATGTCACATCAAAAATAGACTATTAATGTTCCCCTTTCCTTTTCACAGTGTGCATGCCCCCCCCCCCCTTCTTTTCTTCACTTCTTCGCTTTGTCAAACTCAACTTTCCACTTTTTTTTTTCTTAAGCTCGGAGGCCTTTTCTGTTCAACTCCGTCTGATGCATTTATTCAGCGTCACAAAGCGGAACCTGTTGATATTTTGTAAAGCTCCCAATGAGTCACTGTATGCTCTCACACACACACACACACACACACACACACACACACACACACACACACACACACACACACACACACACACACACACACACACACACACACACACACACACACACACACACACACACACGTTATTTGAACAGCTGTGCTCTGCACTCTGCATGTTTATTAGTGCCATTGTGATGGTGTTACTCCTGTCATTTTTACCCCTTCACCCTTTTCTAGCGTTACTCTGGGAAACTATCGGAGAATTCAAGAAACTGCAAACTTAATGGTCTACTGTTTGTGGCGGGCCCTGAAAACATATCCGGGGGAGGGGCATGGGCTCTTTCTGGTTGTTAGTGGGGAGGTTGTCGTGACATCTCTGACGATTCAGTTCAACCTACGTTTACAACCAACGAGTAGAACGAGAAAGAGAAAATGGATTCCACTCTTACGTCTTTACAGCGATGACGTAAACACACCGAGCTGCTGGTTAGCTCAGCTCAGACCGAAGGCTAAAGGAGAATAATAAATACAACCACGCAGGCTGCACTCACCTAGAGTCCTGGACATCACTGGCAGGGCGGAACTCAGGACCAAAATGGAGACACAGCAACCAATGATCTATAAAATGTATAAACAAAACTTGTTCAAGCACATAATCTGCAGTTACGAGGCGTGCGACGTGAAAAGCACCGACAGGTTGAGCGGTGACGTGCCCACACACGCGCGCGCACACACACATCGCGAGGCGTTAAATTAGTTCCACGTATTGTGCAATTAGAACCTCTGAAGTTGCTCATTACCAGGTTTTCCCTGTTGTCCTTTCAAGCCCTTTCACTGGAGCGTCATGGCTAGTTAACAAGCCTCACCACTCCCAATCTCATTACCAAGTGAATGGGTGCCAAACAGAGCATGCCCCCCCCCCCCCACCCTTAAAAAACCCAACTCTCCCTGTGATGTACAAGAAAGGGGGCTTGCACTTTGCC